>NW_027117828.1:0-270365 GCF_038497905.1 Lipomyces japonicus | reverse complement strand
TCTGTCATGCAAGATCTCGGTTACCGTATCTGAACGTTCAAGCATCTTTTAAGATTGTTTAAATTCATTTGAAAATTAATTTGTCTTGCTTAATTTTAATTAATCATCGTACTTGCTGGTTACGACCAAAAAAATTTTGGGAACATGAAATTTAAATGCGTTTTTGAAGATTTTGTTTTCCTCTTTGGTTTGCATGGTACACATTTTTTTTTTTTTACCGGTGGACTTTGAACATCTCAACCATGCCTAGTTACTAGCTTTTCAAAGCTAACAAGCGATGGTATTATGTCAAGAAAATCAGGTTGGAAGAACAGCGAAAAAAAAAAACAAAAAAAAAAAGTCAACATTTTGGTATTCCATAAGATTTATTTTTGCACGTGTTGTATAGCACGACCTGTTTGATGCACCCCCCACCTGCACCCTCTCTCTCTTTAAAAAAAATAAGAGAACCATGATTGAGTGATTAAAAGCATCTGCACTAAGGAAAATGATTACCATGGTGTTTTTTTTTGTTGGGGCCGTCAGCCGCCCTAACTGTTGATAACAATGTTTTTTAAAAAAAAACGTGAAGCAGGACATCAAGCAGTCGATGTAAGATTTAAATAATCAAGGTTTAAAATAGTCTTGAATACCAACGGATCCTTCGACCATTTTAAAGGGGGTTTTGTAAAAAAAAAAAAGGTTTGATGGAACGTAAATATTTTTTTTAAATTATGTATACTTTTAAAAGGACAAATTACTGTATGGTTAATGAGCATTGAAGCAATACGCGGGAAAGCTACGATATTTATTCGTACAAAATATAAAAATGTTTAATAAAAAATTGAATAATTCAGTTCATCAACAACGGTAATGGGCAATATAAGGGGTATATGTATGTATGTGTTATCAACATCGTGTTGAGCATGTGAATCAGCCAACAGTCTGTCCCAGCCCGAATTGAAATTTCCAAACGCACCGTATAACTAAAGAGCTCCGCCCGCCCACATATTTCTGTTCCCTATCAGAACCTCAACCAACATCACCGTTCCTTGTCGGTCCAGCCGGTTTGTGTCGTTTTTTTATAGTCCAGTCAGCTGGAATGTGACCACTGGAGTACCAGGCAGCCAGGTGCAAACGACCCGCACCGCAGAGAAAAAGTGGCACCGCGTGGCCATCAATTGCGGTCGCCCATTCTCGATTGCCGGACTGAATAGGTAATAACCATCATTCCTTGGATTTGACCCATCACAAAGCCCGTTTCGTAAAAATTATAAAAAATCGCTGTCAACGACCCCGTACTTTGCGCGCATATTGGCAACTAACCAGGACCACGCGCTCAACACATCAGGATCTTCTTGTAGAGCCCTCTGGTAGTGCGAAACGGGCCGTCCAGTTCTTTCCGGACGCGTCGTGCACCGTGTTTAGCGACCAAAAGATTGGCCATATCTTCCACGTCACACCTCCGAGGCGAAACTACTTGGGAATACAACTACAGTATATATTGAATAGCATCCTCTTCGGCCTTGGTCAGATTCGGATTACCATTAATTTTAACGGCCCCAGCTGAGTCATCCGGCCATCCTGTGCTGAAGCGTTGTTCGCGGGATGCTGCTGTAGGAATGTATGGCTCGAACGAAGACTCTTATCCAAACTTTGAGAATTTATTAACACTAAATAACTAATAAACCGACCATTGGGGAAACATACCTTTGCAAATATTAAAGCAAGCCTGGAGTCACTCTCACAATCCGGTCTTTGGTTATTGCCCGTACTAAGATGTGCGGATATTGCTCCATTCTTATATCACTATTCTCTTGGTATGTTTCCGTACAATCAACTTTCAAACAACACATAATACCAACAACCCAATTTCATAACTATCCTCCGTGCCGTGAAATCCGTCTAGCGAACATCCGTGTTCTGTGTCCGTGCGTCGCGATCGCGTTGTCGGACGTGGTGTCAGGAATGTTCATGACACTCTCCCCCCCTGTCAGAGTCGCGCAATAAATCATCCAGATCAGGAGTACAGGGTTAATTCGGTTTGCGACGATAAAAATCGGCCAAGAACAGGGGAACGTGGTGGAGGTTCCAAGCCAGAAAATCATAAATTCGACCCGGCCGCGAAGTCGTCGTGTCTTGACAATCTCATCAATAGTGTAGTGTTCCTCATTGTTAATGAGAATTAGTGCAGGAGGTGGTTGCACCCGGGAGTGGAAGGTCTGAGGGAACGAAAGGTTTGAGAAGGTTGATATGGAAGACTGGGTGTATCCGCATCGTATCAGGCAGATCAAGTCAAAAGGCAACAGGACCAATCTGCTCAATAATCGTAAAAGGACCAATGTAGCCGTCATCAAACTTGGGCGTAGGGCGATAAGTGGTCAAATTCTTCCGATTAAGTAATACAAGGTCACCGACATGGAAGGGGTGCTCTTGATGATGCTGGTGTTGTTAATAACGCGTGTAGTCAGCCTGAGCTAGACGCATGGCTGATTGGATATTCCTTTAAGCTATCTCCAGATGTTGTAAACGGTCTGCGCCATTGGTGATTGCGGTGGTATTAGCTGGTAAATCAAATTGCCAAAGGGGATGATAGCCAAAATTGGAATAAAACGGAGTCTGGCCAGTGTTGGCATTTCTGGCATTATTGTAACTAAATTCAGCCAGTGGTGACAATGGTACCCAATAATATTGTTGACGGGCCGTGTAGATGCGGATGAACTGTTCCACAGCTTGGTTCACCCTCTCGGTCTGTCCATCTGTTTGTGGGTGGTATGCCGTATAATAATTGCTTTTAACCTTGAGACTTTCGGTAAACACTTTCCAAAAGCGAGATAAAAAGACTGAGCCACGATCGGACACGATACCTTGCGGAACGCCATGGTAGCAGAAAATATTGGCGATGAACACATCGGCAAGATCAGGCAGGGGCCGTTATCGACTTATTAACAGGAAGTGGGTCGGGGTCGTTTTGTAAATAACTTATAGATGTCATTACATTTAAGGCATACGCGGAAAACTGCATTGGCTGTTTGGTAACTTCGTATAGTAAGAACTCGATATAAGAAGAAGCAAATATTTCTTCTACCAATCAATATCTTACTATATCGAGGGTTTACTGTTTGATATTTTGCAATTCATGCTTTTCAGGGTTTGGTTATGGATGGTGGTCCTACCTACGAGTTCCAGAAAAAATTGGTTTTTTATCAATAAAGCAGCGATCCACTACTACTAGGATTGAATCGAAGCCGTCTGAGAGTGGCGGATCCGTGATAAAATCCATAGAAACAAATACTCAAGGTCTCTCTGGGACTGGTAAGGGTTGAAGGAGCCCATACGGTAGACGGCGTGGGACCTTCGTGCGTTGGTATACCGCACAGCTGCGTACAAAACGATCGACAAATTTGCGCATACCGGTCCAGAAATAATGACGGCTGAGTAATTCAAATGTACGCGCTTGACCAGGGTGACCAACTGACTCGTGATCGTAGTACTGACATAAGATATCGGTTAACAATTGCTTTTGGGACGACTAGACGGCCATCATAGTAAAGAAAACCATCAATACAATAATGTTCGATCTGACTGTTGAATTCCGAGAGAGGTTCGGGGTCGAGGTCGTAGACCCTTTCGATACGTCATCTTAAACGGGTACACTCCCAACTCTTCTGACCAGCGTAATTGGCGTCCACTCAATTGTTGTTTCTTGGTAAATTATTCCAAGTTCTTGTGATCAGTAAAAATCTCGACTAGTGACTAAGTACTAAGAACATCTCGTAATTCTTCTAAGATGGCTAGAAGTTCCTGTTCATGAACATGATAGTTGCGTTCTGCCGGGATCAATGAACGACTGTAATAGGCAACTGGGTTATACATTCCATCTATTGGGTCCCGCTGACTTAAGCATCGCTGCTATCGTCACGTTGGAAACATCCGTCTCAATGATTATCTCCAGCGAAGAATCGAAATGTCGTAAGATGGGCGCCAATATAAAACACTTTTTTTAGAGTTTGAAAAGCGTTCTCAATCTCCTCAGACCAGGTGGCATCCTTCTTTGATAGCTTCTACATTGGTTATGTGAGGTAGGCATGCTTGGGGATAAATTGTCGGTAATAATTGGCAAAACCTAGGAATCGTCGTTGTGAACCTTTTTGGTTGTCGGCACTTGCCATTGATGGATCACTTCGACCTTGTCATCATTCATAACACACCCTCATCAGATGGCGAAAAACCCAGGAAATCGAACCTTTTTTCGCGTTTGCAGTCTAATTACGGCGTATTTTAAAATAATTCACGTCGAGTATGAGGAGCAAAAAAATTATGTATCGATCAATACACGTAATACAGTGAGCGTTTTGACTACGGGGAGTTCTGATGCGTCTACCGAATACGATGACGAGGTTGCCTCTAAGCGAGCTTGACTGGCGGGCGGCACGCTGAGTTGCTCCGCTGGCCGGCTGGATCTCTTCAACTTTAAAAAATTTAACGTTTTCCGATGCGGGTTATTAATAATTCAAACTGACGTCATTGAAATCCGAGGGGGCCCCAAAAAAAAATTTAAATTTCTTTTTTTTTTTGCGCAATATAAATCCAAGTAAACAATGGACCAAAAATCCAAACCTTAATTTGGTGTGCATTCATTGTTATTTTGGTTTTTTAGCAGCATATATATATGCATACATAATTTGCAATAAATAGCGTAATGTATAGGAGGCAATGTGCATGTGTGAGAGAGAGAGAGACTGTGTAGCATTAAAAATAACATAAGTGCGAAAAGTAGTTTAGAGACAAAATAAACCGATATTAAAAAAAACTCCGAAACCGACCGTGCCCCAAATAATTACAGGTGAAAAAAAAAAAATAATGAAAAATATATAATGGAGGATAGTAGTTCAAATGAAAACCACTCAAGTTGGTTTTTTTAGCCTTGAATGGCCGGAATCCTGGATTGGCCGGACCAAAAATTGGCGATATCAATAATGCAATCATCCAGTAGCCAACGCCATTTGCGGGCAAACGGCTCCGTAACTTCCCATGCCATTGGTAATGTTGGATCGTTACCCCAAATGCGAAACCCGTCGTTTAGCAAGTCCGTGCAAAATTCAATTTCGTCAAACGATCCGGTATGCAAGCCGATCAGCAACTTGTCCCGCAATCCTTCGAACGGTAACGCGTCCACGTATTGAATGTGCGGAATCTCGCCTTGCAACACGGTCGGTCGCAACGATGCCGGCACTGCTAGCAGGTTGTCCGGCTCGACCGTGAACACCTGGTATTGCGGCGAGCAATGCGGGATTGGCAACTTGCCCACGTTGTGACACATGGCCGGGCCTATCGACGTATATGGCAGTAAGATCGTAGTCGGCATAGACAATGCCGGCGGCGAGCAAGACGCTGACAAACCAGTGTCGTTTGCGTCCGTAGTCATGATCGTGGTATTGCATGCAGAGGCGTCATTAGTCATGGCTTGCCCAGAGTACGAAAACGGCGCATTAAACACGGGCGAATCCGGCACCATGTCCTCATTATCAATATTATTATTATTATTGTTATTATTGTTGCTGTTGCTGTTGCTGTTGCTGCTGCTGCTGCTGTTTTTGTTGTTGTTGTTGTTGTTGTTGCTATCACTATCATGATCATTATTATTATGATTATTACTATTGTCTTCATTGTCGTCGGCCACAAGCATGTGATCAATGTCTTGACAAACAAGATCACCCAGCGCAGCGCCAACATCAGTGAATCCATCAAACAGGACCGACTCCGGCGATGACACGGAATCATTGATGCTGCCTCCAGCACTGGCAGGTGGCGTCGGCGGCAAGTCGTACGCAATCGCAGCATCGGCACCAGTAGCAACGGCGGCATCGGTAATACCATCATGTTTACTCCTCCTGCTACTATTACTCCTCCTACTACTACTACTGCTGCTGCTGCTGTTGCTGCTATTGCTCGTCCTCCTTTGACTACTGCTCACGACAGGAACTTTCGAAATGTTATTGTTTTTGGACTTGTCCATGGCCAGACGTCGCCGCCGGGCACGCTGGGCAACCCGGTTCTGAATCCGGCGCCGCAATCGAGGGTCGTCAATCGACCGCCACTCGTTGCGTTCATCCTCCGAGTCCTGAGTCATTATTGTTGATGTTGTTTGATAGAGGTGTTGTTGACGTGTTCAATAACCGGTTCTCTTGGGCAGAAATTGAGTCTGCAGGGCCAAGCCTGATGTTGACAAGCGGATAGGAATTTAAACCGAAAACAATTGCAGGAGACGTGTGTAAATATATAGGCAACGTTCAAACAATAACCATGGCGAAGTTAAAAGTAATAACCTTTCGGGCCCGAATAATCCACCATCATCGTCATCCTTTTAAGTTACAAGCAAATCTCAGCCGCGCAGCAAACCTTAAACCTGGCATGCAATCAATGTACTACGTAATGAGTTTATTATCGCGATTATTAGTCACCCCAACCGTTAATCCCAGACGGGTCGTCCCAACTTCCGAGGGCCCGGGTTTTTGGCCCGCAAACGCCGTCCTCGGACGAACCCAAACTCCGCAAGTCCGAGGCCATTTTCGATTAAAATCACGCGCGTTCGAGCGAATACGACAGACCGCCGTGAGCAGCGCCCGTGGCAGAATGTTCGAAAGCTTTAGGTTGGGGGAGTGCGGTTTCTTATTATGATTATTATTATTATTATTATTACATTATTGACAGCACAACCAAAATTATATTACGTACTTTATCATGAGTATCCGTACAATAAATAATAAACATGACATCCTGCTTCTACTTCTTCTTGCCCTTGCCAATCCGCGGCAACTGCCACTTGGCCACCCGGAACCAGTAAAATCCGGCAAAGATAAACGCCGTGTTGAACAAGATGTAGGCAATCTCCAAACCCACGTTGCGCCACCGGTATCCAAAACTAATGTCCACGCTTTCCAAGTATTGATCCGCCACAGTCCACTTGCAATACTCGCACGACGCGGTCGCGTTCGGGTTGGCCAGGTAGCCGCCTGCCTGGGCGGCAAACTCGCCCGCATACTCGAAGCACGTTTTGCCCGGCACTGGCTCAAACACGTTAAACTCGCCCGGCTTGCACCGGACCTGGCCGCCGTGCAACACGTCACCCAGCAATGACTGAAGAAAATACGTGATCGGTGACACACGGTACATAAACTTCCAAAAATGCGGAATCAGTGCGGGCGGCTGGAAAATGCCGCTGAACGACAAGATCATGCTCAGCAACATGGATGTCAAAATGTTGGCCGTCGCCGCGTCTGGCACCATGACCGTAACGCCCAGGCCAAACGTGGTGTAAAACAACGTGTACAGGATGCAATAAACAAAGTAGTAATACCCGGCACGGCCGGTCGACCGGTTGAAATGAATCGGCCAGTAGTAGCAGCAATAAAACAAGGTAGAAAACACAACATTGTACGGAATCTCGGCCACCAGAACAGACAACATCAGGCACGACCAGTGGTACGTGTTGGACGCGCTCTCCCGCACTTCGTACAGCTCGCGAATCTGAATTACGCGCGGCTGGATCTGGTTCATGAGCGGCGCCGCAATCACAATTGCCAAAAAAACGCCAAACAACAAGTTTTGCACGCCGGCGATCGAAAATTGGGAATTCCAAAATGAAAATCCGACAAACAATCCGGCAAAGATGCACAACACCCCCTTGGCCATGATGTAACTCGGTGACCGCCAATACTGCTTTAACGTGCGTACGCTCACTGCACGTGCCTGCGTAAACCAGTCAACCGCAAACTTGCTGGTCAGTTCACCCTCCTGTCGGGCTGGCAATACTGACAACTCTTCGTGCAGTTCTTCAATTTCGGCTGTGAGCTGTTGGAAGTTGGGTGACCCGGCCCAAACGTCGTACCAGTCCCTGTCCGTGGACGCGGTTGCGCCAGCTCCGATGCAGTTCAAAATGTACTCCGCCGGGTTCTCGTCTTCGCCACACTTGGCCGCACCCTGGGTCTCAAAATAATCAATCAACGTGCTCGAATGCCGGCCAATCTCACCAAAATACACAGTCTTGCCACCCTTCTTAAGCAACAGCAACTTGTCGAACTGTTCAAACAATGTGGCCGATGGCTGATGGATCGTGCATAAGATGGCCTGCCCAGCATTTGCCAAACGGCGAAGCAACTGCACTACTGCCCATGCACTCTGCGAGTCCAGTCCCGATGTGGGCTCGTCCAAAAACAGTAGCAATGATGGCTTGGATGCCAATTCAACACCAATCGACAACTTCTTGCGTTGCTCCACATTCAAGCCCTGACCTGGTACACCCACGATGGCCTCGGCAAAGCTTTCCATCTCCAGCATCTCAATCACGGTCTCCACGTACTCGTATTTCTCCCTCACGGATACCGACTTTGGCTGCCGCAGCAACGCAGCAAACCTCAGGGCCTCGCGCACGGTTGACTCGGCCACATGCAGGTCCTGTTGCTGCACGTACCCGGTCCGTCGTTTAAAACCGGACGTCAGCGACTTGCCGTCTACAAACATATCACCCGTAATCACGCCCACGTCGATGCGCTGGGCGAGCGTGTTCAATAACGTGGTCTTACCCGCGCCAGACTCACCCATCAGGGCCGTCAGCGTGCCCGGCTTCGTGTAGCCCTGCACGTCACACAACAGCTGCCTGTCCTCGCCGTTGTCTAGCGTGACCGTGTAGTTAACGTGTTGCCAAGAAAACACCTCTGACATTTGCAGCGCCGACCGCACGCGCGACGGCACCTTGCCAATATCAACGTCAACATTGTCAATCGAATCATCTGACTCATTCTTAACCATCGTCGATTCCTCAGAGTCCGTCGTCACCGTTGTGTCGCCCGATCCTGGCAACGCCAATACCTTGTCAGGCACATCGGTCTTGTCCTCAACCTGCTCCGGCACGTATCCACGTCTGAAAATCAGCACGTCACCCTTTGTGGCTGCCAATTTAGAAATTTCAGTACCGATCGCGTACAAGCTGACGAAAAATGCAGCGAATGCAAAAATGATGCCCAAGTTGCGCCAGGCATGGCTCCACTTGTAATTGAACGTATCCGTTATGTAGTTATCGCCAATAATGTAATCCACTCCAGCTCGCGAGCCAGTCGATGCGCAAACCTTGTATTCCAGCGGCACGTCGTCGAATGCGGCACCTTGCGGGATCAGTACAGATGAGCAATCCATTTGCTGATGATGAAATTCATTGCCCATCAACGTTTCGAATCCATATGCAACTGGGTTCAAATAAGACAGCCACTTGAACCATGGGTGCATAAGCGGGCGCGGAATCAGCTATTAAAAAAAATCTGTTAGCCTTTAGCTTTTAAAATTGATTAACGAATGAATGGAAAAACGTACATAGCCAGCATAGATAAACACAGTCATGACGCCAATACCAGCAACCGAATTTGCAAGTTCGAGCGTAGCCGAAAATGATGCGATCGATTGAAAGAACGCAGTCATGGTAAACGTGACCAATTGCACAATCAACAAAAAAAGGAAAAACTGACCAGCCGTTCGGTTCAGGTTGGCCAAAAAATACAGTATCAAGCAAAAAATGGTCATGCCCACCATCTTAATAGGCATAGCCGTAATAATAAATGACAGGGCCTCAGCAGCCGGATGATAAAATGCAAACCTTTTCTGCTTCTCAACAATTTCTCGTTGCGGATATAGCATGGCCATCTCGGCCAACGCGTTCAACGTGAAAAACAACATGGCAAAGAACAACACACCACCACGAGAGAAAGACCCCACGAACGTGTGAGGGATGTTATAAAACAATGAACCAATAATTAATGATTGAATCAACGACGCCATCACAGTCGTGACCAGATATGCGCGATCTCCTTTCTGTCGCTGGAACCCGCGTCGAACCAGTACGCGCATCTGATCCGGGAACGACAACACGTAGGGCGAATTCTTACGCTTGACATGTTCAGGCCGTTCCTGACCTGCGGATTCGTTCAAGAACTTGAGCGCGGCCGCGCCGTCCACGTCAGCCTCGTAGGCGTTAATGTCAGCCAGCGAAAGCGCGTAATCATCCGACTTGCGCCAGTAATCAACAAACTGATCCGGCGTGGTTGGCACTCGACCCTCAAATCCGGGCTTGACGTACCGTCCGGCAGGGTCAGTCACGGCGGTTAAAAACTCGGCAGTGGTTTGCCTTGGCGGACATTGATAACCCATTTGTTCAAAATATGCCTTGGCCCGATTAGCCGGGCCAAAATAAATCTGCCTGCCCCTGTAAATCACGGTGACCTTGTCAAACAATTGATAAATATTTTCACCAGCCTGGTAGATGGCTACAATTGCAGTGTTTTTCAACAAGTTTGTCGTCGTGCGCAGGGTTTGACTGTACTCCAACGCAGTGGATGCGTCGAGGCCGCGGGTCGAGTTGTCCCAGCAAACAAGGTTGGCCCTGCCGGCCATGACCTCAGCCAACGAAACACGCTTGCGTTCGCCACCAGAAACACCACGAATATAATCATTACCCACTGGCGTGTGAAAAGTATGAGTCAAGCCGTACACAGTGGCCAAGACATCCCGGATGTCCTTAACGTAATCGGATCGGGAAATATGACCGGCCCGAACCTTGGGGGCTTTCACGTCGGCCGCGAACGATAATGTTTGGTTGACATTGAGAGTGGGGAAATGCACGTCGGCTAAACACGGTTAATTGTTGGAAAAAAAGTAAAAATCAAAAATAAGTTTGAACTTACTCTCTGGGGAATAAAGCAAGTCACCACGGAATCGGTTCTTGATTGTCTGCTGATCAATTCCATCGTACGAAAGCGTACCCTCGACACCTTTGTACGCGTCCGTCTCACCGGCAATCGTTTTCAAAAAGGTAGAGCAACCAGCGCCGGGACGGCCCAACACCTAAAGCACACGCAATGTGGTTAGCGTTAACACATAACAGGAGAAATTTTCCTTGTCCACTTACCAATAACATTTCGCCTTTTCTAACTACGCCATCAAAATTTTGAATCAAATTGCGAAGCTTGCGGTTCTTGATGTCGTTAATTGTCTGCCGAAGTCTGAACGGGGCTTGCAAAATTTCTCCAACCGTAACCAACGAAGTGGTACTCATGTCGATGCCCTTAACGGTCAAGTCCTTAAACACCACTCCGACGGACCGGTCCTTGATACCATCGTGCTCATGCGCGTCCACCCTGCGGCGCAACACCTTCTCCAGTTCAAAATCTGATTCTTGCAAGCCATCAGAAGCGGATGCGGCAGAGCGTTTGGATAACACTGTTGTCAATTTTTGCAACGATTCTAAACCGGTGGTGGCAACCCGGTGCAGGTTTGCCTGATCGACCGCATTTAACGCGTCTTGGTCATTTTTCTCAACGTCGACCTTGTCCATGGTTGAACAAAACTAGCGAACGAAGGCAACCAAAAAAAAAAAAAAAACGGTGCTCTGATTGATGTTAGAAAAGCAATACAAGAATATATTGTCAGCGAATATAAAGTTAACAGTAAACCCTGATGAAGTCACGGATCACGGACAAGGGCTTAACCCAAATTATATACAAAGTGGCTACAATGGCATAAGTGCTGACTCAAAACAATATGCTGCTGACGGCGACAATTATCCGTGCCTCGGACGGCGGCACGATTTGGGCGCCGGAGCCATAAACTGTCCGAGCGCATATTTGGTTACGTCAATGCTGACACAATTGTAATGTTTATTATTACTAAACTCTTACAAACTAAACCCGAATCTCTCCGACTCCGCCGCTGGGTGGGAAAAAATCTGGCGGCAAAATGTCATCGTCGCCTTCGTCGTCACTGTTCGTCCGTCGGCCCTTCTTTGACGCCGCTGCAGCCTCGAGCTCTGCCGCCCACGCTCGGTTGCCTTGCTCTGTTGTCAGCAGCCCAAAAACTCGGGCAAATAACTCGTGGTAATACCGCACGGGCACGCCTTCCAGGCCTTGCTTGATGTTGTCCGGCAAGCCTTCCCAGTCTGCCAGGTTGGCGTAAGGGAAAAACACGGTCTTTGCGCCGTTGCTGCGCGCGGCCACGGTCTTCTCCCGCAGCCCGCCGATGCGTAGCACCCTGCCGGTCACAGTAATCTCGCCCGTCATGGCCACAAGCGGCTCTACAGGCCGGTTCAGCGCCAGTGATAACAACGACGTCGAGATTGTCACGCCGGCTGACGGGCCATCTTTGGGCGTCGCGCCCTCAGGGCAGTGCATGTGGATCTTGGCGTGGTCGAAAAACGTGTTTTTGGGGTAGTTCAGGGCAATGAAGTTGCGCGCAAATGTGTACGCGATCGTGGTCGACTCCTTCATCACGTCGCCCAACATGCCGGTTTGCTTAAAACTGCCAGTCTTGGATTTCTCTAATGCGGATTCCAGAACTGACTCCACGTACATGACCGTGCCACCCACTGACGTCCACGCCAGGCCGGTTACGACTCCAGGCGGGATACTGTCCTCGAATATCCGGTCCGTGTTGTACGTAGGCGGGCCTACGTAGTCCTTCAAATTCTCAGCCGTAATGTCAATGTGCACTGACGATGGCACAACCAGTGGCTTGATCGTTGTAATCGTAGTCGACGCAGTCTCTGCAGTGGCAGCTGCAGCTTCGTCCTTAAGTTCTTCTTTGGGTTGCTCCTGCTGCGCCTTTGCCTCTTCCGGCTTGGCCTCGTCTGTCTGAACTACTTCCACAGTCTCGACCGCAGCAGCAGCAGCCACTTCCTCCGGCTCGCCAACGTCCTCAACAATCTTCAACGCCGCCTTGCGATACACCTTCTCAATCTGCTTCTTCAAATTCCGCACGCCGCTCTCCCGGCAATAATCCTTAATCAACACGTCCAGTGCTTCTGGTGTCAGGTTCACTTCAACGTCTTTCAAACCAGACTTCTCCCTGGCCTGTGGTGCAAGGTACCGTGATGCGATCGCCTTCTTCTCGTCCGTAATGTACCCAGACACTTCAATAACTTCCATGCGGTCCAAAAGCGGCCGCGGGATCGTGTCAGTCACGTTAGCAGTGCACACAAACAACACCTTGGACAAATCAACAGGAATGTCCAAATAATGATCCACAAAATTGTTGTTCTGTTCCGGATCCAGTAATTCGAGCAATGCTGAGGCAGGATCACCATTATGACCGCGTCCAAGCTTGTCAACCTCGTCAATCAGTATAAGCGGGTTCTCGCACTCGGTCTTCTTTAACGACTGAATAATCTTTCCCGGAAGCGCTCCCACGTAAGTTCTTCGGTGACCCTTGATCTCTGCCACGTCAGCAAGACCACCGACACTGAATCGCTCAAACTGACGGTTCAACGATCTCGCAATCGACTTGCCAATCGAGGTCTTGCCCACACCTGGCGGGCCCACCAAGCACAAAATCTTGCCGTCCACGTTGCCGCGTAATTTGGAAACCGCAATAAATTCCAAAATGCGTGTCTTGACGTCGTCAAGGCCGTAGTGATCTTCATTTAAAACATGCTTGGCATTCTTTAATGAAAAAGCATCTGCCGTGGTCACGCCCCATGGAATCTGCGTGATCCAGTCAAGATAATTCCGCGTGACATTAAACTCTGACGACGATGTTTCCAATGTGGAAAATTTATTAATTTCCTCACTAAATACTCTTTCCGCGGCTTCGGGCATGTTCAACTTGGCCTTGCGCTCGGTAAACTTCTCGATTAACTTGTCCTTGGCATCAGATTCCAGTCCCAATTCACGTTTAATGCCCTTCATTTGTTCCATTAAAAAGTACTCCCGTTGTCTCTTTTGAATGCGATTTTCTACATCCTTTGTGATCTTTGACTGCAACTTGGCGTTCATGAGTTCCTTCTTGAGAAGCACAAGTCCTTTCTGAAGACGATCAGGTACGTTTGTCGTATCAATCAGTTCTTGTAACTCATCTAATTCACCGGCTGACACAGCAGCTGCGAAATCAGACAACTTGGTAGGCTCATCAAATACGTTGCCAGTAGATAATGACAACGTAAACGCGGTGATTTGATCACGGAATAACGGATTCATGGCCGAGATTTCTTTCAGCAGGCTGACTATTTCAGACACGATCGCACGAACAGTGGCGTCATTCTTGTCCACCGTATCGTCAGGTCTGTTTGTTATTTCGGCGGTCGTAACCTTGCCCCTCAAACTCAGCCATGGCTTATCTTGGAACTCGTCGGTTTGCTCTAAAAAAAATTAGCATATTGCATCATGTACATAAAAACCCACGCAATTTTACATACTATCTGGAGTAACAACGTCAAAGCTGGTGACATCGCTTTCGTTTTTGTCTGATTCGACCGGCATAACCTCAGCTTTCTCGATGATAGGGAAATCCTTGGGATAGTTAATCTTGTTAATCCGAATTCTTCGATGAGGATATAACACGATCGTGAGCCCTTCCTTTTGATTCACGTCCTTTATGTCACTTTGTGGGAATATGCTGGTAATCTGGGCCAGCACGCCGTTATGATACACATCATCATCCGAGTTCACAATCTCCGTCTCCGGGCTCGACTCCCGGTTCAAAAACACGCCCACGAACGGATGCCCGCGCCGATTGAGCTCTTTGACCGCCTCAATGTGTGTATCATCACGCAGCACGACAGCTTTGTAAAATCCGGGGAACAACGGCCGGCTGACAATCGGCAGCACCATGACTTCAGGAATGTCCTCAGCCACAGCAATGACCGACTTCGAATTCCCGCCGTTGCGGGCATTGTTTGGAGCCGGCGTAGAAAAATCAGGTAGTTGTGATTGATTAATGCCAAACGACGAGCTTACTGGTGACGATGAAGAATTGGGCTTCTTATCAGACCTTGAAAGGTTCTTTCCAGGTCCCTCTCCCTCCGGGTTGTCTTCGTTTTTCTTGGCCACCTTCAAATCCTTCTCAGTTGGCGATACCAGTTTTCGTTCTCGTGGCTTCCGCTGTTTCTTTACGTCGCCATCTAGAGCAGTAGCAGACCTGGTAGTAGTTGGGTCTGCAGTATTCTTGGCTAGTTCATCCTCTTCTTCATTGTTGTCAATCTGTTTCTGTTCTTCTTCAGGCTTAGAACTTTCCGTCGTGCCGACACCAGTCTCGTCACCTGTCAACTGCTTATTTGCCACTTTCTCGTCACTATTACTCTTATTATTACCGTCGCCGTTGCCGTTGTCGTCAGACTTGTCGTTGTTCAGGAACCGTGACCATGAAAAATGCCGTATGCCAGTCGCAGGTAACGAGGGCGATGTAGATAATGACAATGGCAAATTGGCTAGACGTAATACCGTATGCCGTGATGCTGGTGCTAGAATGACCGCTGCTCTTGCGCGCAAGACCGTGGATGCTCGTGGAATCGCGCGGATCATTATTTGTAATTTATGTTCGCCCCCAACCAAAATAACTAAAAAAAAAGATTTGACTCTTTTTTTTTCTAACAGCTAATAAAATAATTAAAATCTAAACCAAAATGCAAAATAAATATAGATATATACAATTAGTTTAGACGTTGGTATGGAGTGGTCAGATGTGTAATCGTGTAGGAAGAAGATCGTGGCGGTAAATGGCGACTTCTGGTCATAAACTCAGAGAAATACGCCCTAGCCCTGCTTAGCTAATATTTTCAATTACTTTTTCAGGATATACAGTGTTGGCTAATTAAAGTCATGTTGAATCGTTATTATTTACATTTGCTATATTTATTTATTTTGTGGGGAAAGCGGTGGAACCCATATTGTCCTGCATGATTGGTCCTCCTTCCTTGGGCATGATGTCAAAGTCAAAAATATCTGCCGGAATTGAGTAAGTCACGCATGAGTTCGGCACGTCGACAATGGATGCAATATGGGTCTCGACCGGTGCTGCAGATAGTAGCAGGTATGCCTGTTCACCGGTGTATCCGAATTTTTTCAAGTACTCGATGGCTTGCAACACGGCTTGTCTGAATGCAACTTTGGCATCCAAGAAATGCTGCTTGCCATGTTCGTCCACGGAGATGCCTTCAAACGTGAGGTACCTGGAAGGTCCATAGTGAGCGGTCACGTTGCTGGGGATGAACACCGGGTTTCGGATGGCCAGGTCGTGCACGCCATTTTTGATCAACCCGAGCTTCAACGTGATGATGCCGTGCATCTCGATCGCACCACAGAATGATATCTCGCCATCGCCTTCGGAAAAATGAATGTCGCCGACAGAAAATCCGGCACCAGGCACGTACACGGGCAGGTACGCTTTGGCACCGCGGGACAAGTTCTTGATATCGATATTGCCGCCGTGTTCACGTGGGGGTACCGTGCGCACGCCTTCGTGCGCAATCTTGGTTGCCAGTTCTGGGCTGACTGATTGGCCAGAGTATGCCCCTTCAGGGTTTGGCAGGGCTGCCACCGTGCGGGACTCACCCAACACGTCGGCATGGTATTCAGCCAACTTGGCCTCTCGAGTTTTCCACGTGTTCATCATATCATATGACGGCAAAGTGCCGATGATGCCCGGGTGAATGAAGCCGGGGAACTTAACGTGCGGGATATGCCTGGACGATGCAAAAATGCCTTCAAAATCCCAAATTGCCTTTTGCATGTTTGGATACACGTCACCCAAGAACGCTGACGTTTTGGCAGGGTCCATGATGGCCGTGTAACCCCAAGGCTCGTCGGGGAAAGGCTGAACGTCCTGAATGTCGACCACGAGTAAGTCGCCTGGTTCGGCACCTTCAACTTCAATTGGGCCTGACAGGCAATGAATGCCCATTGGGTTCACGTTTTTGATGTCATCTGCGTCGTCAGTGTTGAACACCTGACCGCCGGACGAGTCGAAACACTCCACCTTGAAGACTTCACCTGGCTTGACTTTACACTTTTGATCGTGTTGTCATTTTAGAATTGATTCTAATAAAACATTGTATTTGTATTTTTTTGTTTTTGGTTAACTTACGTAAAATGGAATCTCTGGGTGCCAGCGCGTATGTAAACCTGGTTGTTCATGGTAGGGCTTTTTAAGGTTCACCTTGATTATGGTCGGGATGGCTTCTATAGAAAGAACGCAAGGTTAGTGATTAGTTGAACGTAGCGAATTTAAATGACCAACCTTTAGGCATTGTAAACGTTTAAGTGATATATGTTTTAAATATATTTGCAAGTGAAGCAGTGTGGAGAAATGCGTGGAGTCATTTTTGCCCGTTCGTTGATACATATGTAAGATATTCGCTGTTATCTGAACTTGCCTTATCTTGTTCGTCGTCGTCGGCCGGGGCTTAGGGTTGCTGTTGGGAGGTGGTTGCGTTGGCTGCTGACTGACTGACTGACTGACTGACTGACTGACTGACTGCAATTTTTTAATCAATTGGTATGAGTATACGTTGTGAATTTAAAAAATTGTATTTGCTTTCGGTTTTCTATTATTTGTGACAATCTGGTTCATTTTCTTGCAATAGGCTATATCTTTTGAGTAGGAGGTGTTTTCAGTCTTTGCGTACCTAATCGGGTCAAGTTTCAGGGGCTTCACTATAACAACCACTCAACTAGTTGACCGGGCATCCCCGACGGGCAGCTGGTTAGTAATTCTCCATGCAAATACTTCGTGGCCAAACTGATACACGCTGGCAATCACATGTGTTTGAAAAATGTCAACCACCGAATCCACTCCCTTGCTGAATTATTTTAGTATTGACGGAATCAAATGCGATGGTGATGATACCCGGTCAATTTCGTCTTCAAGCTCGGCCTCGGGCTCGGGCTCGAAATCAATAACAAAAGTCGTAGTTGGTAAGCCTGGTAGTGCAAAGGGTAATGACGAGCTTGCTGGTGTTTGCGACGTGTTGCTACAAAGCGTGCTTGCTGACGACGACTTGACGGTTGCGGCTATCGAGATTGATCCTGATCTGGAGCGCTCAATATTATGGAAGCTAGACATGCGACTACTCCCCGCACTGAGCATCATGTACCTGTTTAAGTATGTTTTTTTTTTTTTGGTTTTTTTTTTGTGCAGCGGTGCCGGATGTTATGTACTAATTACAGTGCGCAAGTTCTCTAGATAAAAGTAACCTCGGAAATGCAAAGACAGACGGTATTGATCTTGATCTTGGCTTAACTGGAAATCAGTACAACTTACTGCTGTCCATATTCTACGTTCCCTACGTACTGTTTGCCCTGCCATTAACCTTGGTTGGCAAGCGGTACGGCGTGACCAGAGTGCTACCAGTGTTAATGTTCGGCTTTGGCGCTATGAGTCTTGCTGCTGCTGTATGCCAAGGTTTTGCCAGCATGATGACGGTCCGCTGGTTTTTGGGAATGTTTGAATCAGCTTTTTTTCCCCTCGTGATTTTTTACTTAACCACGTTTTATCGCCGTGGTGAGCTGGCACGTCGACTGGCCATTTTCTATGCTGCCAGTAATATCGCCAGCGCATTCTCCGGATTACTGGCGTTTGCGGTTTTTCAAGTGCCGAATTCCACACTGGCCGGATGGCGATGGCTGTTTATTATCGAGGGCACTTGCACCGTGGTGGCTGCCATGTCGGCGGCCGCATTCCTACCCCGCGACGTGTCACATGCCAAGTTTTTAACCCACCAGGAACGAGCGTCGGCGTTCTTACGCGTACAAGGCGATTCTTCGTCAGTCGTCAATGAACCACTGAGGTTGAGTGAGGCAGTCAAAGTGTTCAATTTGCCCGTCACGTACGCGTGGCTGGCGTTGGAGACGTGTTTGGGAGTACCTTTGCAATCCGTGACCTTGTTTTTGCCCCAGATTGTTGAACGGCTCGGATACTCGACCGTCAAAACAAACCTGTACACGGTGGCCCCGAACGTGGCCGGCGCCGTCATGCTGTTGCTGCTCGCGTTTGCATCCGACCAGTGCAAGCTGCGGGCGCCGTTTATCGCCATTGGATTCGGCTTGCCTGCAATTGGGTTTTTGATGAACCTGGCCATCACAGACGTGGCCGCGCATTCGCTTGCCGCGTATGCTTCATGCTTTTTTATGACCGCCGGCACGGCGGCGCCGTCCGTGCTCGTGTCGGCTTGGTTTTCGAATAACACGCCGTCCGAGAGCCAGCGAGCGATGGTGACCGGTGTGGGAGTACCGGTGGCCAACTTGATGGGCCTGGTGTCATCCAACATCTTCAGGGACCGGGACCGGCCTCAATACCGGCCGGCCCTGGCGGCCACGACCGGGTTTGGCGTGGTCGGCGTGATTATCAGCCTGGGCCTGAGCGCGTGGATGAAGTACGACAATCAGCAACGACAAAAGTGCCAGCACGCATGGGTCCGAGGTGATGTGAGCACGAACGACTTGGCTGACGGGCCGGGTCATGCAGGATTCAGATGGTTCATCTGAATCGCGGCATGTTTACCTGTTGCCTAAATTGCCTTTTTACGTAATGCTTATAGTGCATTCAGCGAATCAGAAATTTGTAAGCCGAGCACTGATGATGTAATATGCAATTGCTTTTGCACTGAACAACATTCTTCGGCAGATTTCTTGTTCGTGAGTTAGGGTCAATGGCATGTTTTGTGTATTTTTTTGGTTAAATTTTTTCATGGAATGCATTTGTATTATATATCTAGAGCTGCTGCTAGCCATAATTTAAGGCATACATTAAGGCATTTGGTTGGCCCAACCCGAATTCCGTTAATGGACCCTTCCGTAAATAGAAAAAAAAATAAAGGGCCTTGTAGATGCCGTAATTTCGACGTCAATTTCGAGAATTGCGATATTCCGGTAACAATAAATAATATTGATTCCCAATAAATTTATCTACTTTTTTTTCTTCATCTTTTTTTTGTTTTTTGGATATTCAATTTACAAAAATGGCTTCTTTCATTCGCACCTCGACTTCCAAATCGTTCCAGGTATGTGTATCACAGAGTGTGTACGTTTACAGTAAGCACGATTGGTTGAGAATTCAATTGCCAATCCGGCCGGAAAAGTCGTCATTTGCTGCAGAGTGTAAACACCACATCCAATGTTATTATATAGCAACCCGCGTGGATTATATTATATCGTGACCACCGACCCCTTTCTTTTTTACTTTTTTTTTTTCCTTTCTTTATTAACAATTTTAGTCTGCTGCCAGATTTTATTCCACCAGTATTTCTCGTGGTCCCATCGTTACCGCCGGCTCGTTTGCTAAAAATCCTTATTTGATTGCGTCTTCGTTTGCTATTGCCGGAACTGCTTCTTTCCTGTTTTATTCATCCATGACTTCACCAGCATCTGCTTCAACCCCAGTTTTCACTGGCGAGTTTGTTGATCTTACTGTATGATTGGCATTGGCCGGTCAATTGAGTTTTCAAATTTTTTTTTTTTCAAGTGGTGTACTAATTCTCTCCTGTCTACAGCTTACCAAGGTTACCCCAATCTCCAAGAACGTGAGTTTCAAATTCTCATTTATCTTAACCTAATTAATTGATCCCGACTAATCATTTTTTTTTTTAATTTTTATTTCAATTGACGTAATAGTCCGGCGTTTTCACGTTTGCGTTTGATGACAAGGATGCCGTGTCCGGCTTGGTTACCGCGTCGGCCGTCGTAATCAAATACCTCGACGACGCCTCGGGCAAGAACATCATCCGACCTTACACTCCCATCACCGATGTTGAAACCAAGGGCTATCTTGACTTGCTAGTTAAGGAATACCCTAACGGCAAGGCATCTGTTCACATTCATTCACTCAAGCCCGGTGACAAGTTGGCGTTCAAAGGTCCGATCGTGAAGTACGCCTGGACCGCGAACAAGCATGACGAGATCGCCTTGGTTGGTGGTGGCACCGGAATCACTCCCTTGTGGCAATTGATTCATGAAATTAACAAGAACCCTGAAGACAAGACCAAGGTTACCCTTGTCTACGGAAACGTATGCATCTGTCCCAATTTTTTTTTTTTGGTGGTCTAACTGTTTTATAGATCTCTGAGGATGACATCCTGCTCAAGAAGGAAATCGATGCCGTTGTGGCTGCTAAGCCTGAGCAATTCAAGGTCGTGTACGCGCTCGACAAGGCTCCCGAAGGTTGGACTGGCGTGTCTGGTTACATCACCAAGGACGTCTTGTCCAAGGCCTTGCCCTCAGCTTCGTCCGCCAACGTCAAGGTCTTTGTCTGTGGCCCACCTGGTCTTTACGCCGCCGTGTCCGGTAAGAAGGTATCGCCAGCTGACCAAGGTGAAGTCGACGGCATCTTGAAGGATCTCGGATTCAACAAGGAACAGGTGTTTAAGTTTTAAGTATACATTATAGAGTAGAGCATTTTGCTCTTTCCAAACGTTGTTGCGTAATCAATCCAATACATCTATATATTTAGTTATCTTTCACTGTAACAAATCAACAACGTCATATAATTATTAATATTATTTTCAATTACTACTCATTACAATTTGACATTTATGTCATCGCATGTTATAGGCTGGAAAAACTCGTCTCCCCCAATTGTCCACGTTCCACGTGCCGATGCCATTGTTCCAACCCACCACAACCATGCCGCCGTCTTCCTCGCTCCATGCGATACCAGAAACTTCCTTCTCCTGCATAGGCCGCGATCCGGACAACCGGTGGTGCGGGTCCACGATCGATGCCAGAAACCTGTTAGTTGACGATCCTCTTCCTGCTGCTGTTGAGTGCTCGTAATAATAGTCATCGTGAATCATGTTTCCTTCATCATCATCTCCATCGTTATCTTCTTCAACATCGTCATCACTACCATTATCAAATCCTGCTTGGTCATCTGCCCATGATCCCTGGTTTAGCCTTACATGTCTCATATGGTTGCTCACGGTTCCACCTGCCAAGTGATTGGAAGACCGCGGCGGTAACAGGTCGTTGGTATTCGGAATATCAAGAACTTGCCGGTCTTCAAACTTTCTTGCATCTACAACGTGCACCCTGCCGGATTGCTCCGTAATCAACAACAAGTCCTCCGCGCCAGGCGTAAACTTCAAACACCTAAACGCGCCAGCATTCGTTCGCGGCCTGGTTGATTCTATCATTTTCAACGGCTTGCATGCAGTTGACGACGATGATACAAACCTGGAATCAAAAATACTCGCCACGCCATCCTGCGCGGCAACGGCAAACAACACGCCGGATGGACTGAACGCGGTCGAAAACCCTGAATCTGATGACGTTGGCAACGTGATCGACCTCGTCCACGACCGCCGGTTCGATAACGAGTTCGACCGCTCTTCCGGATGGAAAACAAATAGTTGGGGTGAATCGCCGCAGGTAATGATCGTGTTGCCATCGGGTGACATGCTGGCATGATTTAATGGTACGGGAAGGCAAATCTTGTCCACGACCGAGTGACCGGTCGGGGAAATGTCGAGCATGCGCAACGAATGATCGTTATTGCAAACCAGGGCCGATACTGATGCGCTCCCCTGGTTGAAAAGTGTAATTGAATTATTAATCGACCCACCGAGCTCAACTGCCGTCACGGGGTTCATGGTGCTATATCCATCTTGCTGCTGTTCAGGCCGGTACGATATGCCAAATTGTCCTCGCTGAATGCCGCCGGTGGCAATGATGCTGTCACCATTACCACTACCGCGGCTCGACGTGGCAATGCACCTTGGTTCGAACGGAAATTCAGCACATTTCACACTTTTGCCAGTTTTGATATCCATAGACTTCACAAACCGATCCGACACGTACAAAATTTCATTTGGCAATGCTGTCTTGCAAATCAAGTCCCGCAACTGCCAGTGCTTGATCGTCACCCGTGCTCGGCGTGGCCCGAACGAATTAATGTCGATCAGCGTCGACGTGTTTCGTGACGTGCCCCTAATATAATTAATACTTTCAAACTTGGCAATATGATGTGTTGACTCTAAGAAAGTCCTTTAACCCTCGAGAAAGAAACCAAATGGATACGTACCCGCTGGTTTCAATCGTCATGACGTCTGTTTCGCCCACCAAATTGTTTCGCGTTCGAGTACCAAACCCAGTCCAGGCTCGTTCACGACTGGGCGCTAAAATTTAAAAAAATTGAAAACTGTTTGATCAAAATATTTATCTTGTAGCTTTGGAGTTGCGCGATGATTTGATGAGGAGAAAACAATGCGGGTTATTTATTAACTAATTGGCCCGGGCGCTGCACGTGCAATTTGGTACCAGCCCCTGCGTACGTCACCAGGCCGGTTAGGCTTGCCAACTACAAAAATTTCTTTTGTTTGTTCTTAATTTTTGTTATTACACGTCGTTAACAGAGCCATAGAATACGTTGACATCCTCCATGGTCCATCCATCCTCTAGTAAAGCGCGCGCTCGATCAGCAGTCGCATTGGCATCGGCAATGTCAATCAGGGCATGAAACACGGACCCTTGTGCAAACGCGATCCTGGTTAGCGCGACCACGACTTCATGCTGGGCACCGAATGAACTAAACGCTTGACTTGAAGTCACGGTTCGGCGATTTGGAATCGGTTGCGCAATCATTCTGATGCGATGGAGCAACGCGATCATGTTTGTAATCAAACCGGCGCGGGCCTTGTTGAACTTGTCCAGTAACTTGCTTGATTTATACATTAGGTCTACTTGCTCGGCTATGCAGCATGCCAGGTATGAACTTGCTGTGGAGTGAGTGTGAAGAAGTTCCAATCCATGTTGTGTTTGTGATAGTGAATCAAACAGTCCTACCGCGCTATTGATAATGTTGATCCTTTCTTCCATTAAAAATGGCAGGTTGAAATCATCATGTCCGTAATATGGGTCGTCAAAATTCCTTGTCGAGATAGCAAGCTCGACAGCATCTGACAACATATCATTGCTGTCCGAAAAAGCTCGGCAGATCATTTCGATCGTCTTTTGCTCCGAAAGTGCCTGCTCTTGGGGGTCGTTAGACGAAATACTACCAAATGAAGATGAAGTGATTGAACCTTCAAGGATATTTAACATGTATTGTTCAAATATGTATGCCAGTTTCGGAGATACATGCCCAATCAACAATATGCGATGAACGTATCCAAACATGATGCACCGCCATATTTGCATTACTACCGAATCAGTGGCCGCCGAAGCAGCCAGCTTAACAAAATCACGTGTAATAAGCCGCAGTAAATTTAAGCTTGAAATAATAACTTGTGCATTATAATCTGTAGAGCACAGGGTTGTTGAGTTTTGAAAAACAAATTGAAACGTTTCCTGGCAAAGCACAGCCAAGACCTGAATAGTCGAGATGTGCATTACCGCAGGTTGATGTGATGCGCACACGCGAAGCAAAGTTAAAAGTGGATCTAACGTCGGGCTAATAATCAATTTGGGACGAAGTACATCAGGCATCACTGCTTGCTTAACAATTTCAATGATTTTGATTGTCGTGCCATTTAACAAATCAGGCAACGTGTCGTACGAAGTCGCGATTATTTCCATAATGACGCTGGCTAGTGACGGCTTGCTTGCATATTCAAATTGCCCTAAAACTTCCATGATCGGTTTGCCATCATCTGATCTGGAGTTTAAAATAGCTTGCACAAACTATCAGCAACAAGTTAGATAGATCTACAATATAACAAGATATATGTGTGTGCTTAGTTTTTCTTTCTCTAAACTTACCAAAAGCTTATCATCCACAGGTTTTACCACTTCTTTAATGACTTCTTTAATTTCAACTTTTGTTAAAGAAGGAGATGGACCGCGGAACATCCTTGAGTTTTCATCATTTAACTTTTTTTTGCCAATGGGTGCCGTCAGGTTAAACCCATCACGCAAGTCACTTGTTCGATCAATCTTTTTGATCTTTTTTTGGCTAATCGAGCTTTCCTTCGAAAACTCATCCATGCTGATATTGTTGTTGTTAGTCTTGCTTTGTTTATAATTTGCATTCTCACGTTGCACTGCTCGCAAATTCGTCATGGCTTCTTTCAAATCATGCTCCATAAACGCGTTTTCGGATCGCAAGCTCTCGATAACCGCCTGCAGTTCATTTCGAGCTTGCTCTTGCTTAACCAATTGATCTTGATGAACCTGATTAACTCGATTCGCAGTTTGAGCATTAGCTTCAGTCATTTGCTTCACGTGAGCACGGACAATTGAAATTTCGCCATTTGCGGTTTGCAATGCCACCTGCATTTGTTGCCTGGCAGTTGAAAGTTGCGCGTTTTGGCTTCGTAGCTAAGATAATAAATTGAATCAGTATCATAACTGAATCGATGAAATATCTATTTTTTTATTTTTTTTGTTTTCAATCGCACCTCTTGGATCTGCTGTTGCAAACTTGACGTATCGACATTGTAACTATCATTAGCAGCTTGCTTGTCGGCCTGCTGAGGGACAAACTGAGACTCATAATCAAGCAAGTCCAAATCATCGTCATCGTGAGCAAATACAAAACTGTCATCTTCCATCCATGACTGGTTCACGACAACTGATGGGATCGCTGACGCTGATGCTGCCGAGGCCAGGTTGTACTGCTTCAACTTTGCGTCTGCTTTTGCCTTCGCTGCTGCCTGGTCGGCCAAGAACTGTTCGATTTTCAGCAATTCCTGATCATCAATGTCGTCACTATTCCAGTCGTAACTTTCACCGCCATCGTTATCGTGGTCGAATTGGCCTGACAGGTTGGCCATCGGCAGGGCATTTGCCTTTTACGTTTTTTTTAATTAGTTAGAGTTGTACGCTACGTGTTTGTCAAATTTAAAAAGTCAGGAGGTGGGCCGGGCAAGTTGAGACTACTTGTTGCTCATTCCCACATGCTAATTGATTATATTTTCCATGACCCTCGCTTTGCTTGCTGTCCGTCTGATGCCGAGCTTGCAAACGCAAACCATATTGCAATCAGATTACTAACGCTGTCGGGCCTCGTATTCCTCGTATCTTCGAATTCCTCAAATTTTACATTAGCCCGGCTAAGGAAAATCCAGGCTCCCGGGAGGCTCGGAAAAACTCGCTGTGTACTCTGCGGGATCCCGCTTAATTAGTGCGTTTTAGGAATGCCACGCGGGCGAGTGACATCATTTTGTTGTGTAAATGGTTGCAATCCCGCGGGCTGTTCTCCTCCAATCTCGACTGTATATAAATATTCCTGTGAAATCCAAACTTATAGAATAGTAAAAGAAAAAGGAAAAGAGTAAAAAAAAATGTCCACCAAGCACTTTGTTACAGACATTGACAAGCTCGTTGTTGACGCTCTCGAATCGCTTGCACTCACTAATCCCGATCTCGCCTTCTACAAGGCTGACAAGAGTATGTTTGAACGAATTCAATTCAATTCAATTCAATTTTTTTATATCTTTTGTTTTAACATATGGACAGTTATCACAAACAAAAATCACGATGGATCAAAGAATGTGGCTGTGATTTCCGGAGGCGGCGCCGGCCATGAACCTGCGCACGCCGCGTTCGTCGGTAACGGCTTGCTGACCGCAGCCGCGTCAGGCTGGATTTTTGCCTCGCCATCCGTGGCACAGATTGGTCGCACGATTGATCTTGTATCTGGGTCCAAGGGTGTGCTTCTTATTATTAAGAACTACACCGGTGACGTGTTTCATTTTAGGTTGGCAGCTGAGAAGGCCAAGTCGAAGGGCACGAATGTTGAAGTCGTCGTAGTTGGGGACGATGTCGCTGTCGGCCGTACAAAATCCGGCAAGGTTGGCCGTCGGGGATTGGCCGGTACGGTGCTAGTGCACAAGGTGGCTGGTGCTGCTGCGTCAGACGGAAAGTTGTCATTGCACGAGGTCGCCGCCCTGGCTCAAGAAGTGGCCAACAACTTGGTCACGGTCGGCGTGTCTCTGAACCACGTACACATTCCGGGTCGCAAGGTTGAGGAAGAAAACTTGATTGCCGAAGATGAAGCCGAGCTGGGCTTGGGCATCCATAATGAAAAAGGTGCCATTAGGTTAAAACCCATCCCTGCAATCAAGGACCTGATCAATACGATCTTGGACCAATTGCTCGATCAAAACGACAAGGAGCGCGCCTACGTCGACTTTAAAGATGCCGAAAACGTGGTACTATTGGTTAACAATCTCGGCGGTCTCTCACCGGTTGAACTAGGCGCAATCACGACTGAAGTCTTTTACCAACTGGCCGCTCGAGGCATTCGACCGGTACGATTACTGTCTGGTACGTACATGACTTCTCTTGACGGTCCAGGCTTTAGCGTCACGCTTCTCAAGGCCAAATCTCACATCTTGCCTCTTTTGGATTTGCCAACCAAAACCACCGGATTTGCTCCGGTGTCGGTTGTCTCTGACGACCTGAGCTCGAGAATCAATGACGATCCGACTCCTGTAATTAACCATTCAGAAAATGAGGATAAGCCCAAACCTGAAATCCGTAAGTATTCAGTTTTTTATTCAAATCGTGAATCAATTCGCGTAGCTCTAGTACTGACATTAATATTAGTTGATACGTCATTATTTATTTTTGCAGTCACAGAGGCAGCAAAAAGAGTGATTGCATCCGAACCAGAATTGACAAAGTACGATACAGTTGTTGGTGATGGTGACTGCGGCTTCACGTTTAAGCGAGCTGCCGAGGCAGCTGCTGAATTTGTTAAAACGAGCAAGATCACTCCCAACGTGTACGCCTTGTCCGAACTGGCCAAAATTGTTGAGAACAACATGGACGGTACGTCCGGTGCCATCTTTTCCATCTTTTTACATGCTCTAGCCACTGCAGTGTCTGATGTTTCCAATAAGCTTGACGCTGCAGGCTGGGCCAAGGCGGCAAAGAACGCGTTGGACACGTTGTACAAAGCCACACCAGCCAGGCCTGGCGATCGCACACTGGTTGACGCACTCGACCCATTCATTAGCACGTTGCTTTCTACTTCAGATGTCAGGGCCGCCGCATCTGCAGCTCGGAAAGGTGCTCTGAATACTAAAGGATTGGCTGCCGGTTTGGGACGTGCCGTCTACGTTGATAACTCCGTGTATGATCGTGTTCCTGACCCGGGTGCGGTTGGCATTGCTGAACTGGTTGAAGGTCTGGCGGCCGGTCTCGATAAATAAATAAATAAATAAATAAATAATCAAAAGGAATAATTATGGTTTCAAGATTTGACATAATTTCCAATGTAATGGTTTTGTACTTAATACTAATTATATTGAAACTAATTTGATCATATTTTCGGTTTTTTTGTGTACAACGTGCTCTTCAACTTTCCACAAAATAAAAATCAAAACAAAATATAGTTATGCATAATAACAAATCCTGTCTTTCAGGTCCGGGTACGCTTTTCCTTAATTGCTGCTGGTTTAAAATTTTTATCTGGATTGTACTTAGAATGTTTTTCAAATCCACCTATTAGAGCTGGCCATAACCATGAAGAAAATAATTTATTAATGAAAAACATTTTTTTTTGCTATTTTATCTGAGCAAATATAGATTTCGTATTAAACTCAAAGTATTATATTATTATTGATTAATTTAGATATTACTTGGAAAACCGGTTGAACCATTGAACTGCCTGATAAAACGCAGCCTCCTGTGACCAGATGGATAACTCATCCTTAAGTTCACCACGACTGGCAAATCCATGAGCCACACCAGAATAAAGTGTGATGACATACTGGGCCTTGAGTTCCTTCAAAATCTCTTCCGACTTCTTGCGAAGTTCGACAGTAAAAATGGCGTCAGTCTCTAAAATAATGAAGAAAAAAAAAATTATAAATTAGTAAAATAAATCTATTTCATGTAATATATCAATATATTACTTACCAGCGGCAGCAATGGAAATGGGAGCCTTGATGTTGCGCAATTCGTCCTCGGTCACGAATGACGGGTGAGCCAAATAACCAGCATTGAGCTTTCCCTCGCCTAACAACTTAACCACATATTTGGCACCAAAGCAATACCCAACAGAGAAAAACTTGTCAACATTAGAGAATTGGTTTTGAACGTATTCGTAAGCGGCTTGCACGATCGGTTGCACGATCTCAACCGTGTGCCTGGCCCGCCAGGCACCGAAATCGAAATCGGTCGGCCTGGGGAACGGGATCGGGTCGTTGGCAAACAAGTTTGGAATCACGGCTAAAAATCCTTGTCGGGCAAAATTATCGGCAATTAACTGATGATTGACCAATCTCAATCCGAAAATATCGGTCAGGTATATGATGACCTTGTTTGAATCGACCGCCGGCTTGGCAATGTAATACTCAATGCCGCTGTCGGCATCTTGTACGATCGAACCTGTCGGCGTGCCATTATGGACGAAGCCTTCAAGGCAGCAAGTTCCTGGAGGTAATGAGGCCATCGTGATACAATTTCTCTTTTTCTATGCTTGGCTCAATCGAATTTGAAAGCTGTTCTGTCCTTGTCGTCCTCGACATTGTTGTTGGGGGTGTGTCAGCGAATCATTTAAAATTGCGTAATTTTTAAACTGGCTTACAGCATCAAGATTTACTATTACAAATTTTGGATGTTGCAAATATAAACGAGACACATTTGAGACATTTGCTTGCAATCCGTATAATAAAAAAAGCTGTTAACTTTGGTGACTGAATATTGATGGAGGACAAATGGCTAAGAGAATTAAAGCATTACTTGCACTCTGAATTATTTCGTGTACTGGGTCACAAACAGCTTCAAAGTTTTTGCAGCGAATACCACAGGCAGACAATTGGTTAGCGTCATTAGCTCATTCCGGTTGGCTTACGAGAAAGATCATATAACGTCTATGTGCTGGTGTGGGGAGGGATAAATTTTCCTTCTATACTACATAATCTGTAAACCTATCCGGTGAATGTTGTGAATATAATCTTGAATAAAAACCATTTTTCAAGTGAACGTTTAAACTAGCAGAGCAGGTCTCAAAATCCGGAATGCATTTCCAGCCTCACCCGAAAAAAAAAATATCGTTAGTTTGCGTGCTGGTTGGGCCGTCACTTGTTTGGGCTTCTTCAGGTTTGATAATAAAAATGCTTCATCGTGTGACATTTCTCTCCATAAGCTCTTTTGTGCTGCAACCCGATGCGATGAAACACATAACGCATGCACAAGCAAAAACTATTTATAAATATTATTTTTGACATGGCGTCCCTACACAGGGCATTCTACTTGTTTGCACCTGTATCCGGTATACCCGAATAAAATGTCATGTTAGAAACAATATATTCTTTAACAAGTGAGGAAATTAAGAACATGAAAGCCAAAATCCTTGGAAGAGCAGTCTAAGTAGAGAAATATCTTTGATTAGACCAAGATTACTGCTGTATTTATACTGTTCAGTCAGCACATGTATAAGCCGGAAATGGACTAAAAGAAAGGGCAAAGTAACTATGCAGGTGGCTAAGGGAATGACAAAGTGATGGTTGACTCGTTAAGATTTACGTAGGCGCATATATGCTACAACGACGTTGTTAACTTCGTACCTTCTATCGTTAATGTTTCTCTCAATTTTTTTTTGTTGCTTTTGGTAATTAATGGTACGAAGATTTCTAACCATCAAAGAACGGAAATGCGGATATATAGGCCTGTTTTGGCTGGGTATATGAAAAAAATAGAAAAAAACGACGTGAGCCACATATCACATATCACATTTTGAACTTTATATATTTGTGAGTCGCCTTTCGGCGATAACAAACTGTATAACATACTGAGCTGCAGCAGGACGACGCCATTAAAAAAAAAAAATATAAAACATAAACGATAAACGATCAAAAAAACACAGCAAGTGTATACGTCAGCTCGTAGAAATTTTCAACTTTCGATTAACGACAACTTGTGTGCAGCATCAACATTTGCCAACAAAATTTTTTTTTTCGTACGAGGCAAAATTTTTGTACTTTCATATCTTTTTAAATAGAGATTTAATAATGAAATTATATTCATGCATTTCTATATTCTATGACTTTTTTGTAATTGTTCCAATAATGCAAAAATTTTGATTACATTTTTAATAAAACAAAAAATATCTTTAATCCAACTCCAGTAAAACGCCTATAACACACTCCAGTGCAAACCCAACCCTTCCAAAAGTCCCTTCCATATCCAATTGGAAGAACAAAAAATAAAAAAAGACGTAGCAAACCGCCTTTCATATGTACCACTGTTCTTCATGAGCAGACTCAATATCGATTTTTTCTAATATTTGTCGTGCCATTTCATCTGCTTGTTCCTGCTCGGGTTCGGTAGCATAACCATCAACGTAATTGACTGTTGATATCTCTTCAAAAAATGACAAATCTTGCGCTATCGCAGGAGTGGAAGGCATCGACACGGAAGCAGACATGTCCTGAGAAACTTGACGGTCGACGGCTGCGTAAGCGCCCGTACCGACACTGTTATTTGCAGTGTTGCTGCTATCGGACACTGATGTCGAAGACGAATTCATTGATTCATACGCCGACGCGTACGTGATATCCAACGAGGATCGACTTCGAGTGCTGTCATCACTAAACGAAACCGAATGATGTCTCGTGAATATCGGTGACACAGGTGATGTCGCTGCTGGCGAAATATCAAGCGAAGACTGGCCTGACCTAGGTAAAGTAAACCTCCGTTTTAATTTGCGTGTCAATGTGCGGGAAATCTGTGTAACTGACTCTGAACTTCGCATGGTGGCCAGGTATCGTTGAGAGGACGAGGGTAAAGAAGAAGTCGAGGCTGCCGCCTGGTTAAGATCTATTGAGTGGAACAATGTGGCCGTGTATTGTATTAACGAAAGTAGTTGAAGTGAATTGATATGAATATATGTTATGTTCAAGCAAAAGTGCAATAATTAATGGAGAAAAAAAGATAAATGGGCCGGGCCAGGTCTGGGTAGATATATATAAGAGAGCGGCTACTTGTGCGCATCCATCGATCGTATGTATAGGCAGGGAAAGACGACAAGGAAGAAGCTCAAAAAAGGAAAAGTATATATACAAGAGTACCCGCGCCGGGCACCAACAAATTTACTTTATACTTTCATTGACAGTTCAATCATATTGAACGACTTTTCCTTTTTTCGTCGAAGTCTGGCTCATCGGAAGTAAAAAAAACAAACCAAAGTAGGTCAAAAGAAGCTAGCTGGATGGAGAGCTTAGTGGGTACCTCAATTAAACATGTGGAACAGGTATATATTAATCGCTTCTGCACAAAGTTCACCACAGCCATGTGTCGCCATCATTGCAATTGTGCTAACCAGATCTAGCAAATATCAAGAAATCAAGGTTTTTGCAGTTTGTTGATTTAGGTTTGTCAGGTACCTGCTTCGGGGATAGCGCGTTACCCTGCCGTTCCACATTTTTGGACCGGCAGGTTTTGGTTTTTGCTCTACAAGTGTAATTCTTCTGTTCTACACCCTACTTCGGCGCTATTCTGATGCCAATTGGACATAAGCCATGTATAATGTTGCTTCCTGTACAATATTATACTAAGACGTGGTATAGATCTTGGTTTTGAATGTGCATAGGACAAGATGGTAATTACTCACTATCTATTGTTATTACCCACAACAGTTTAACGGTTGTAGACAAACTATATCGCATTCAGTTAGTGTTTACTTTTTTCTGCATCAAAATCATGTTGCATGTTCTTCTTTATTAAAGCAGTTGGCTGGTACTTGGCTCCACAATATTATATAGATATAGTAAGCCCATGGCGTTTTAAGTGCAGGGTATTATACAATATACAAGTGACACTCCTATATAATGAGCCGCGCGCTTTTGACGTTTGCGACTTCCCATCCAAGATAAACAGCAATCAGGTATTGGTTTACATCACAAGAAGTCGTATATGAAAAGTTGTCAATAACTAATAGTAATTTTTTTCACGTATTACGAATTATGAATTTTAAAAAAAAAAATTCGACATATCATTAAATTTAATTGAATGCATTCGGTCATGCACATGTATATGCACTCGAGATTTTCCTCGCTTATTTAAATATCTCAATTTACCACCGCTTATATAGATACTACATATATTATCTTTTTTTCTTGCTATATATCTGTTATATACAGGTACTCTGCGCACTTGTAAAAGTTCACGAATTGTGGAGCACGACCTTGGTTATTCTCAACCCTTCTGTTTGCCACTCATTTCATTCTTGTCAATAAAAACAAAATCACCAGCACTTTTGTTGGTGCAAACTTGTAGTCTGTATTAGGCATAACAGCAAATATTAGAAAAATTTCATAGTCACGTGAGGTTTATTGTCAGGTTATAGAGGCTTTATATGTTTTTTTGAACCCTTCATGGTGGTTTAATTTTATAATATGAAACTTATAATATCTGTAAGCATATACCATTAATATTTGATTATATGTATTATACGTATTTAATATTTTCAAATAAAACCATTTGTCGTTAAAATCGTACCTGGCGAGTGTTTAAATTTTAGGCTACTTTTGCCATAGATTGCGCACAACCAACTTCCTAACTAACATCTTACAAATAAAAATACACCTAGTATTGGCTTATCAATCTAATATAAGCTCGCATGGGTGCAACTTGTATATATATATTCTTCATAGATACCTCTTTTACGTTTTGTATAGTGCTCGTGAATTAGCTGAATTAAATCTCTCATTCATAACTAAAATAACTACAGCTTTTGCTATAACTATATAGTTGAGATTAAGCGAGAAAAAATATTAAAAAAATATATGGAGCTAAGGTAACTCTAACTAGCAAGCGCGACTATACCATTTTGGTCATAGTGAATTCAGTGTAACACATATAACTGACAAACCGAACTTTCTTTACAAGTTTCCTATTTAGTTTTAGACGTTTTTTTTGCGTTTGAAAATGCGGTAAACTCTGGGTGCCAGTCCAGAGCTATTACTATATGCATGCCGGTATACACATATATGTTGATTGATGGTAAAGCGCTGCTGCTTATAACTAGACCTTATATACATAAACTAATACGTATATAATAGCTCAAAAAAAGATGTAATAAACTGATTAACTTGAATATTTATTACTATTGCATGTTGTTGTTTTTTTTTTTTTTCAATTATTTACTCATCTGAAGTATCCAGTTGAATAGACTACAAAATATTCACTCAGAGCTATTCCCAAAAAGTACTGTAAACTAAAACAAGGTTTATAAAAGTGCTTACAACTTTAACTTTAATAGTTCTCGTGATGCTATCATAAGTTGATCTGTCATCAGATTCCACTGTAAAGAGCCGGCCTCGTGGTTGTTGAGTGACAGCCTCTAGAAATTACTTTCGGCAGTACCATACAAGTTCTTTCTACACTCTTAGAAACCGGTATACTTGTATATAAAATAAGTATGCATTAGTAGATTAAAAACTGAAGTTCTGGGGTTATCTTATATATGCATACAATTCACGGATTTGGTAAATGTACTGATGCATATATACTATGTATTATACAAACGTAACCAATTTTTTCGGAACTGCCGCATTAGAAAACCTTTTTTTTGTCTTTTTTCATACTGGGTAGCATTAATGAACTTTCATATAACTAACTATATTGAGATGTAGTTATAAGCTTAAAAGTACCAACTAACTATATTGAGATGTACTGAGTGTCGTTCGGTTCCGACAATCGTCACTGTAGTAGTACCATAGCTAGTATATATCGAGCAAATAAAATTGGTAAGCTGGATTTGATCTGTACGTTAGATTATATTATAATAAGTGGCCAATACAACATTGGTAGACTTTTATTAAGCTTATCCGCTTAACTATACATATTACTGGCTGGTATAGTACTATACGTTTCCCCCTTATAAATGAAACAGGTTGATCAACATACGATAAATCCCTTGCCAGCAAAAAAAAGCATGCTTTACTAAAAATCAAGTCATGTATGTCGACTAATTTGTATTCACGATTCCAAACGAAAGCCAGAGCGATTGAATAATACATTGCTCTGTTATCAGCTTTAAATACAATTTGCATTTTTGTCCAAATGTAATAAAGCCGTAATACGAATAAAAAATACGAATTTGGGGGAGTAGATAGATCAAAGGATAATTGGTTCTAATTTTTATTTACAATGTTGAATATAGCTTATCCAGCTAATCCCAGCAAGCCGCATGAAGGGTTGTTATCAGCGGCATATTGCATGATTCAAATTCTTACCTTCCCCCTCGTTTTAATTTTTACAGAAATAAAAAAAAATGTCATCCAATTCATCAGATTTTAGTGCAAATGAGAGCACATTGTTGGACCGTGCAAATGCGGTTTGTGAATATATTCGAAGCAAACTGCCAGACGACCTTGCGCGCACAAGGGTCGCAGTTATTTGCGGGTCCGGCTTGAATGGATTGGCTGATGCGCTCAATGGCAACGTTCGATTCGAGTTTAAATTTTCAGAGTTGCCGTATTTCCCAGTACCGACCGGTATGGTGTTTTTTTTTTTTTTTTTTTTTTTTTTTGCTTGCTTGCTTGTTTGTTTGTTTGTTTGTCGCATGTGGATTTCATAATGTTGACATCAAAAAAAATTTAGTCGATGGTCATGTTGGCAAATTGGTGTTTGGATATTTCGGCAAGGTGCCAGCGGTTGCCATGGTAGGCAGAGTTCAGTAAGTAATATTTTGTATCAATTAAATCATGAGAAATTTATGTGAGCACCATTATTAACGTCATTAGCTTTTATGAAGGAAATCCGATCGACACTACTGCATTCCCTGTTCGAGTGTTCAGCGTGTTCGGAATTAAGACACTAATTGGTAAATCAATCATTGATTTGGATGATTTTGCGTGCTTGCTAACGGGAATGCCAAAACTTTTACAGTCACGAATGCTGCCGGAGGGTTAAACTCGAATTACAAGGCCGGAGATCTCGTTGTCATTAATGATGTATGTGAAAGGTCATGTTTGAATTTGTTTTGCTATACCAGGCCCTAATCAGAGCGACAGCACATCAACTTCCCTGGCCTGGCAGGATGGCACCCACTCAGGGGAGCCAACGACCCTTATTTCGGTCCTAGATTTTTAGCCCTCAGTGACGCTTACGATTTAGACCTGCGGCAACGATTTTTCGCCGCCGTGGCTGCCGCAAATGCAAAGCATAAGCTCAACCGAACCGTGCACGAAGGCGTGTACGCTTTCGTGGCCGGCCCCACGTACGAAACCAGGGCCGAATCCCGCATGCTCAAGGTTTTGGGTGCCGACGCGGTCGGCATGAGCACGGTGCCGGAAATCATTGTCGCTCGGCACTCGGGCATTCGCATCTTGGCTATTAGCTTGATTACAAACGAGGTCGTAGCCGAACCCACGCCATCAGTAGCAGCCGTAGCAGCGGGAGATGGCAACCATGAGGATATTAGTGCTGGCAAGGCAACGCATGAGGAAGTCATTGAAGCCGCGCACCTTGCCAGTGAGGATTTGCGTTCTTTAGTGTATCAAACAATTTCGGGCTTAGAATAGAATTTTTTTTTTTTTTTGTACTAGACGAGATCTATACGAATTTTGGCCATCAGGCATAAGTGATCAGATGGGTACTGGCCCTCTCTAGGTTGCCCACTTGGTTCTTGTCCCATTTCGTGCGGTTCTGGCAATCTAAGCAATTCCAAAACTTGCACGTTTGGCACGATTTCGGAATCCGTAGTTGCATGACCGGAATGAAAATCAGCCACGAAGATGTAATCCAGCAAGCCACGCCATGCATGTGCCCAGTTCGAAAACGCTGGCTCATAATTTCTGTCGGCGGTTGCATTTTCCGGATGCACGTACCGGTAAAATTCGCCATATAAACTTTTAAGCCTTGCTGAGTTGTTGTCATGTAATCTTAATACTTCTTGAGGTGTTGACTTTATGGCCATCCCCGATATTGATGATGATGACGACTTTGCCCGTGGCAATGGTATTGTTGATGTTTTAGCAGTCACCGCATTGTTCAGAATGGCCTCTTCATTTTCGCCGTCCTCGTCTTCTTCGTCGTCACCTTCTTCTTCTTCTTCTTCTTCTTCGATGTCTTTCTTTTTATATTCATGCTCGTAACTCTCGTGAAGAATTTGCAACGCCTCATTTGTATCCCGCTCCGGTCCGGCAGGCCGAGTAAGTCCCAAATAAGGCGAATCAATCGGCATGCTATTAAAATCACCAGCCAAAAATAATGGCCATTGACCAAGGTCATGTTGTGATTGAAAGTTTATGGCCCTGCGAAGCAAGATTGCACATTGCCTGGTACGTTCCAACGTGCCGAACGGATGCCAAAATAAGTGAGTCGTGCCAATGATCAGTCCCTTGCCCGGAGTGGAGACAAATTCAAGCGAGGCAAGCAAGCCCACGTTTCGAGTGTTCATTTGAGGTTTCGTGCTTGGTCGTTTGTTCGCAGAGTTGTTATTATCATGATCATTTTCATTGCCAGCGTTGTCATGATCATAGCCAGTGTCGGTATCGTACGCTATTGGCAAAGAATCAACTAATCTGATCAACCCTCGCTTCCATGCAATCAAGAGACCATGATTCTTGCGATCTCCACGATGATAAAGTACATCGTACCCTAACTTCTTAAGTTCTGGAATGTAAAATGTTGACAAATGGGCAAGGTCGACCTCTTGTAGGCACATAATATCTGGATTATAAAACTTGAACTCCCCAAGTAATACTTTTGATCTCCATCGCCATTTTAGTGCATTGCCTTTCAAAAAACCGCCGAAAATTTTAAAAAATTAGCAACCTAATCAAACTTTTTTGAAGAAGACGAAAATTGTATATCTTATTGTTACCATTTGTGGGGAAGAGTTTTCTTCTAATTAATGCTTGTCCAAGTACCTATGTTTTGTCAATAAATCATTCCAATGGCACGTGTAGATCGATTGAAACAAAAACAAAAGCCAGCAAATACATTGTATGTCATAATTTTTAAATCGACTTGATCTCCGTCTGCCTCTCTCACTGGCTTGCTGATTCGTAGTACCGGTCGCTCTATGAAACTAGTGTTGAATCCGACCTGATCAGCTGGCACGACGCCTAATTCGGCATTCAACCTTGCCTTTTCAGCTTTTGCTTGCTCACGTTTAAGCCGTTGAGCAGCAATGTATTCCGGGGTTACAAAATCAGGCCTGCTCTTGCCACCACTACCCGTGGCCTTGGTCGATTTATCCTTTGATTTGACTTTGGCCATTTGAACTATTGGAATTGTAGGCGTCTACAAGATTGCGTATTAATGTAGCAATGCAATTGATTTTAATTTCCAGTTAGTCTTATCCTGATATTCGTTTTCAAAAAAAAAAAAAAAAAATGAAGTTTACAGTTCGGATTAATTTTATTGTGCCTTGCCAAAAGCTGCGCTGAACTTTATAAAATATCATCAATTTAACGATTTTAGAGCACCAAATAATAAATAATTATATATCGTACATAACAACTCGTATTACGAGTCTTTAATCAAACAAACAACTAATACTTGTCAAACTATGCCAGTAGCATCTGAATACTTACCACTGGCGGCACCAAACCGACCGACAATTGCGATCGGTCTCGAAGGTTCAGCCAACAAGCTCGGCGTGGGAATCATCAAGCATTTCCCGTTCGACCCGTCCAAGCGGCGACGGCCAGCTGCCGAAGTGCTGTCCAACATCAGACATACATATATCACGCCACCAGGCGAAGGGTTTTTGCCACGGGATACTGCCAAGCATCATCGGCAGTTTGTGGTTAACTTGGTCAAGCAGGCCTTGAAAGAATCCGGCCTGCGAAGTGCGGATATTGATTGCGTGTGCTTCACACAGGGTCCAGGCATGGGTGCACCGTTGCAAAGCGTGGCTGTTGCTGCGAGAACTGCGAGTTTGATGTGGGGCAAGCCTTTGGTTGGAGTAAACCATTGCGTTGGACGTACGTACATGCCTGTGTGGGTTCGAGGTAAGGAAGCTGACAAGAATAGATATCGAGATGGGCAGAGAGATCACGGGAGCTACCAATCCAGTCGTGTTGTACGTATCAGGTGGAAATACTCAAGTAATTGCATATTCACACCAGAGGTAAAGAATTTCGCATACGCTGATATGCTAGTGCATCCATGGTGCTGACGACAGGGTTTCAATAAGGTACCGAATTTTTGGCGAGACGTTAGACATTGCGGTCGGAAATTGCTTGGATCGGTTCGCACGAACACTATTGATCCCTAACGATCCAAGTCCCGGATACAATATCGAACAAATGGCCAAAAAGTGAGTTTTAATTTTAAACGGTCATAAGTGCCTGTCTAGCCTCGAGCGGCATTCAATTTTTATTTTTTTTTTGATTGCTAATCTTTATTGTGTCGCGCCACGTCTGAAAAAAAAGAGGGAAAAACTACGTTGAACTACCATACACGGTCAAAGGAATGGACCTGTCAATGTCTGGAATATTGGCTTATATTGACGGGCTTGCTAATGAAATATTTTCCGGCAAGCCCAAGTACGTTTCAGACGACAGCCAAGAGGAAATTACAAAGGAAGACCTGTGCTTTTCGTTACAGGAGACAATTTATGCCATGTTGGTGGAAATCACGGAGCGCGCAATGGCTCATGTTGGATCACAGCAGGTCTTGATTGTCGGCGGCGTCGGCAGTAACGAACGACTGCAAGAAATGATGGGCGTCATGGCCAGAGCCCGAGGCGGCGAAGTATTCGCAACCGACGAACGGTTCTGTATTGATAACGGCATCATGATTGCGCATGCCGGATTACTAGCATTCGAGACTGGCTACCGTACAAGGTTGAAAGATTCCGCATGCACGCAACGATTCAGGTGAGTTTCTGTTTTTTTTTAATGTTCCCGGTGAGTATCATTCATAACGTTTTTTTTTTTTGTAGAACCGATGAAGTTTTCTTAGCATGGAGAGATGATTAAATCATGTACGAAGCAAATTAAAATATTGAGTAGTAAAATTTGGATTACCTTGCAATTATTATTTTGTTAAAATTTAAAAAAAAAACATGTTAAACTTGGAAACGGCATGTATCGTACCGTGGGTTCGTTGGCCTGAGAACAAATTAGCTCTCAGCGGGTTAGGGCTTTATCGGGAAAGAAAACTCCCAGCGAAACATTTTCACGATTGACAAATTCAGCTACTGAACAAATTCTATTCAATTCAAGCAGGAAAGAAAATTAAAACTTTTTTCTTTTTTTTTTTACTTTTGAAAATCTTCTTTTTTTGCTCAATAAGATAAATAGAATAAATGGCATATCGACGAAGCAAAAATAAATTACCCCGGCGTCAAAAGCCTATGGTCAAGGCCGGTCCGGAGTCGAACCCATTGGCTGCCAACGCGTTGTCATCGCATATCAAGACGTTGTCCAAGTTAGAACGACCAAGCAAGACGAGGCGGACGACTAGCCGGACGCATGACCGGTTAGGTAACGAGAAGGTGATCAAACGCAAGTCGACCACAAAAGCAGCCAAAAAGCAACCCGTGATTGATCCCAGTCAACTAAACACGTCATTGAAGCCAGCTGGCGTTGTGCATCGACGAGGCAAAAAGGGAAAGATTTTTGCTGATGATAGGGAATCGATGGCAAAAGTACTGAGCGTGGTAAATGCCCGAATGGACCAGGTGCATGCTACCAAGATTGAAAGGGCCAAGCAATTGGAAGAAGTACGTGAGGCCAAACGGAAAGAGATTGAACTCCGGGAACAGGCCAAGGCTGACCGGATCGATCAAAAGAAGCGGGATATTAAGAAGAAACGGAGGGGCAAGAATAATGATTTTGCCGCAGATGAGGGTAAAAGTCAACGGAAAGGGAAAGTAAGTTTTGCAGTTTAATATAAAAGGGTCAAAAATAACAACAACAAAAAAAAATCAGTGGAATAGATTTGGTAACAAGTAAATAAAACAAATATAATAAAATTTGTCCATACAAAAAATTACAAAAAATTTCAATTTTTTCTTCGTTTTATAACTTGGCAGTGACTTCGAGCTCAGTGGAGAGGACGTCGGCGAGATCGTTGGCGGCTTCATTCAGGTAAAAGGCTAGTTGGTCGGTTCCAAGCTTTTTGGACACGACATTAAAGTTAAGAGAATTATTGTTGACCATGTATGCAATGCCAAACCCATCGTCAATGACTTGTGACCAGCCATATCCGTTAAAGTACTCGCTGCTTAATTGAGACGTTGACAGATACCAGGAGGACGAATACGCAAAAGTTGGATCTTTAAAAAGTTCAGGTATTGGTTGGCCTGGTTCAACCAAATTCTTGAGTCCAAAGAAATGGCGGTCAACACCATGACCGGCACTGGCTTCGGAAATGTACTTCACATGGGCATCGATTGCACGTCTAAACGTAGCAATCTTAGTCTTGTTATCGACGGTAGGATCAGTGAATGCCTTTACGAACGCGACAGATTCGTCTGATACTGTCCGGCATGTCTCTGTCCGGCCATTCTGAAATTGCCTGGTTGCGGCAGACTCGTATGTCGGCCTAGACACGCCAAACCGCTTGAAATAACCGAGCTGGATAACCATCTGCGCAAACGCGTCTGGTGAGGTCTTGAATTTTTTGATCAAGTTCTTTCCGAATCGTTGGTAGTTAACCACCGACAGTTCGTGAAGACCAATCTCGTGGGCAAAATCACTGCGCGCGACAGCAACGTCACGCTTGACCTGGTCCGAAATCACAAACTTGAGTTCTTCAGGAGCCGGCAGGTCGCTGCGCACAGACGGCGACCCGTGGTTGACCTTGTTGGTGAAAATGACGTGATTGACATAGTCGTTGAGCCGGCAAGTAGGCGTGCCATCCATCATAGAGTGCTCGCCCATAAAACCGGAAACGCCGTTCTGGCAGACTATGAATTGCACGGGCTTGTCGTAAAACCGGTTAGCTCCATCACCATGCCACATGTTGCGGGCACGCTCAACAAGCGTAACCGGAGTTGAATCATCAAGCGCGACCACGAATGAAGCAGCCTGAATGCGTTCAAGCAGCTCGGAGTTGACAGGATCGGCAGCGACAAGATGGTTTCGGAACTCGACCCACTTGTCTCTGTTTTCCGAAGTCAAAGCACCAATGGCAGGGGCCTCACCTAGAGCATCAGCTTCATTAATAATTCTTTGAAATTGAGCCTCAAGCTCAACCGTAGATAACTGAATGCCGTTAATATCATGCAGGAGAATGTAAAACCGGTTCTTGCGAATAACGAGAATGGTTTTGTTTTTTGGGTCCTTAAAATCGTACTTGACGGGGTAGTCGGCTCCAGGAGCTGGAACTCGACTGGCGTTAAACATCCATTTGTAAGAATTCATGCATAGCGGTGATTTCCGCAGGTATTCCGGCTCAAGCGTGTTGGAATCGACCTCGGTTTTAAACTGAAGCGTGGCAGTTGCCAGAGCAGCGGCTCTGGCTGCCTGACCACGGCGACTAGGGTCATCCTTGTGAGCATAAAAGTATGACACATAAGGCACGACAGGATCGCGGTATGCCAGATAAGCGGAGTAATTCCACCATTCGTACAGCCAGTTCTTGACAGCAGGATCGGCAGCTTTGGCAAGCAGCTTGCGTTGCAGGCGGGGTCCGTCACCATCGGTAGAGATAAACTGGCGGACCAGGCGCTCAGACGCAGTCAGTTGTTCGGAAGACACAATAGGATGAATTGACTTGAGATAACGCTCGGCTGTTTCTTCGAGCGCGGGAACGGGCAAGCGAGGCAGTGAATCCTGAAACCGCAGCATGGCACCAGGCGTGCTATTACTGCTAGTACTGCTGGTACTGGCAGCAAACACGGCCACGGAGTTATTGCGCGCCCTTGTCATGGGCGACAGTATAGACGTATGCAAGGTCTAAAAGTTCAGACAACGGGTTTGGTTAGTCAGATAAACAAAAAGATTGCATGTGCCGAGGATGAACGGACAAGATATTCATTCCTTGACCGGCCCGAAAGCAATGCGGGGGAGATGGATGATTCAGGGGGCCCGGGTTACCCTGCGGGTCACCTACCTTTGATCTGATAAGACGGCGGGACAGAAGAATCATTGAGTCAAGGCTTGAGAGCGTGTATGAGATGGGCAATCAGGGCATCGTCAAGAGAGGCGGGGCAAGCAGAGGCTTTTATATCTCGGTCGGCAGGGCCAAAGGGAACCCATCATCCTGTCTGCCCAAGCGCGGGGCGAAGGGAACCAATTCGTTCACCAACCCGAGCCAGCTGCCGAGCGGCCGCGCCGTGTCACTCGCAAAGTGCACGTGAACATGACTGGCGTAGTCACCCGCATGATTCACGTGCGCACCGCCGCGTAGCCCACCACCACCACTAGCGCCCTTCACCGCACCCTCCTTGGTCCTTGTTTTGTGTATCCGCGCTACTCACGTTCGCTTCTTGTGTTTGCAGGGCCCTTGTCAATGGACCTGCCCCCGATTCCGCCTCGCGCTCGCCCGGCGACTCGCGTCTTCTCCGACTCGGCCGTGCTGCGTGGACCGCCGCAACCGTCAACACTGACATCAATCTCGACTTTGTCGACTTCGCCGCCAGGTTATTATCTGCACTCTGGTGCTGGCAGAACACACCGACGCAATCTCGCGTTGCTCAAGAACTCGCTGACGGCACAGTATACCCCTGTTCACGTGCCGCAGCCGCGGGCTGACACTCGCAAGTCCTACCTGCATGCGCTCGATCGCCGTCCGGTCGACTCGTCCTCATCCTTATCGTCATCATCATCTTCTTCTTCCACATCGTCGACTTCTTCTTCTTTATCTTTGTCTCCACCTGCATCATTGGCCTTGTCTGCTGCTACCGTCAGCGTTGTCGCTCATTCAAAATCATCTCCAGATCTGGGTGCGCACTACCACGGGCCAGCGACCGATGACCTGCCTTCAGTCCGGCCTGTCACGTCCGCCAGTGGTTCTTCAAACAAGACAATTAAGTCTTCACGCTCGTTTACAAAGTTACGCTTGCTAGCGAAAAAGAACGCAGGCAGCGTGTCAACGACGGCGCCTGAATTGCCTGTCCTGCCATCGCTGGAGCCCGTAACTACGGCTGCGACTTCGCCTGATGAAAACTTGTCCAAGAAATCGTCAGAAGTATTTTACACGCCACGATCTACAATGACTTCAGTCCACATGTTGACTCACTCGCCTTCACACTCAATTGCATCATCAACACTGTCATCCACATCTACATCCACAGTCACACAACAACAACAACAACAACAACAACAACAGCAAAAGCAACAGCAACAATCTTCGAAATCGTCTATCAAACTGTCAAGGCTTGTCGGCGAGCTAGTCGATACTGAGCTAGCATACCTATCTGATCTCAACGTCGTCCAAAAGGTACCTTTATCATGATCGGATGCTTATTTGTTTTCATTCACCTAACATGGTTTAGTACTACAGGCAGTCTGCAACCACTCAATCGTTTTTTTCAAAAAATGACATTGTGGTCATTTTTTCGAGCTTCGACGCAATCCTTATATTTACCAGGGAGTTTGCCCCAAATTTGTCGTCCGTATCAAATGAAAACTCAATGTCATCGATTGGCCAACTGTTTATAGAAGTTGTATGTATTTTTCTTACAATTTCGTTTTGGTGCTTAATTCTCACATATTTTTTAGATGCCACGATTAGAAGCCGTGTACAAGCAATATTGCCAATCACATGAATCTTCTTGCATGAATTTGCATCGTCTTTCTTCGTCTCACGCACAAGTTGCGCGCTGGCTCGAATCATGTCAAAAGGCCAGTGGATCGCATACTAACGCCTGGAATCTTGAATCTCTGCTGATAAAACCGGTCCAGCGTTTACTTAAATACCCTTTACTTTTAAAATCTATTGCTGAATCCACACCTGCTGGTCATTTAGACAAGAAATTGCTTGATCAGGCGGCAAATGAAATCCAAGCCGTTGCCGATCGCATCAATAGGGTACAGCGTCAGCTTATTTCCTCCTCTTCATCGTCGTCTGATACGACAGCAGCCGATTTTAAACGCGGAGGTGGCGGAGGGGGAAGTAGTGGTGGAGGCATGGCTGTTAAGGGGCTTGCAGTTCGGTCGACTGAAAAGTTTAAGCAAACGGTCGGCCTGTCCGACAAGACAGACATTGTCGACCGGTCGTATGACATTCTTCTCGACCGTTTCCGCCGCCGGCATATGGAACTTCGGATCGTGCTGGAGTCATTTTCAAGTTGTTTTGGTTTTTCTAGCGTTTGTGTCGACAAATTACTGACATTGGCCGTGGCGATGGACGACGTGTCCAAGGCCAGTGCAGTCGCCACAGCCGCAACCGTAACCAAATGGAATAGCTTGCGGCATGCTGCGGCTGACATTCGCGATTTGGATCTGGCACGGTTTCGCAATTCGGTTATGACCCGTGTATTGCGGCCACTGGAGGACGCGCTTGACTTGTTTGATCGGCCGCAGAAATGGATGACCAAACGGGATCGCAAGGTAGCTGATTACAAACGGTTTATTACCCTGCGTGATCGCGGTATCACTCCAGACAAGCAGACCGTGCTTCTTGCCCAGTCGTATCTTTCGATTAATGATACGTTAGTGAAAGAAATTCCCAAGTTTTTAGGCCTTGTTGACCAAATGGTTGCCGCCGTGAATGCAAACTGGGTTGACATCCAGGCCCGGTGGCAATACAATTTCGCTCGCCGCATTAGAGAAAGGTGCGCTGATTTTGTTGATCAGTTGTTGTCGTCATCATCACAACAGATCGACGAGATCGAGACCGGGTTTTTGTTAAAGTTTTCTGCAGTGGAGCAAAAATTGCAGCCGTTGGCGGTTGCTAATGGTGACATGCGCAAGTTACTGGACACGATTGATTTGAATCACCAAAATAATACTACATCGGCCAAATCTTCGCCGCGACTGCGATCAATCTCGTCCACGCCGTCGCTCGTGTCATCGTCTGCATCGTCACCCAACCTTGCATCGTTAATTAGTCCGCGATTAAAACATGCCGATTTTGCAACCGATTCTTCACCGCCACCACCATTGCCACTGCCAAATCAGCAACAGCCGTCAATCACGATCCTGCACTCAAACAAAATCCAGGCATCAATCAGCAGATCCGGTACCAGTAACAGTAGTAAAAAAAAATCACGGTCGGAAGTTGCGACAAAATCGTCCGACCGGGCTGGTGCAGCCGTGTATGGCCTAGGAATCCGTGGTGCAAAGACGAAGTAGAGCTTTATTTTTTTTCTTGTTATTTTTGTTTATGTGTTTGTCAATTGCATGGGTTGCGGGGTTTTTTTTTGTTAGCTATAACTATATTTGTAATAGAAAAATTTAATGTGCTTTAGAAAATGCATGATCATATAAAACGCTAAAGATTTCGGCTTTAGGCAAAGAAAAAAAAACTAAAATATTTACACCAATTTTTAAATATGTTTTTAAATGTTTTTTTTTTTTTTTTTTAGTTTGTTGTTTTCAAAGAACGTTGCTCCTGATCAACGCCTGCGGCAATCCTGACGATGTTAAATAATTGACCTGCACTAGCCTTTTCCAAAATTCATGCACGTTGCTGACTTGTTGCAGTCTGGTCGCTGAATTTCTGGTTAATTTTTGCCCGGCTGTGGTATCCTTAAACTTGCCGTACTCGATTCTTGACAATGATTGCTTGTCCGCACCGGTTGCTTCTTGTTCGGCTGCCCATTGCGTATATCCACGTTCAAAGGCCAAAACTTCAGATAATGTTAACCTGAGTGGTTGTTGTTGTTGTAGTTGTTGTTGTTGTCTGCTTGATGACCCCCTGGAAGCACTTGCTGGTCCAACCGGAGTTGAGAATGATGATGTTGATGATGTTGATGTTGATGATGTTGATGATGGTGATGTTATTGATGACGATGATGGTGATGATGATGATGCAGATGAAAATGAAGACGGAGCTGTGGGTGGCGATGGTGATGATGGAGATGATGGAGATGATGGTGATGATGGTGATGATAATGTAGTGGTAGCGGCGGCGGATTCGATGGCGCGGTTGAACTTCTCAGCGCCGCCGGTGATAACACCAACGTCGTAGAAATATTGCAATAACAAGCCGGTCTCGTTAACTGTAAATCGGGGTACTTGTAAAGTTTGCAATCCAGCAAACAAGTCGTGCACCTGTGGCCTAAATTTCTTATCGTATGCCAGGTACGGGTCGTAAGGTTTTTCGCCAAGCGCGACTTGCAACGACAAATCAGCCTTCGTGGCTGCCGAAGTGGCAGCCACGATCATGCCATGCTGGAATTTCAATTCACCCTTGAGCAAGCGCACGACCGTGTTAATGATTGCGAAACTTGTGGACTCGACCGGCGTGAATTCTTTGGTGCGGTATGGATTGTTCAGATAATACTTGGCCAATGCGGTCACGTTGTCGACCGTAAACAAGACCGGGATGGGAGCACCGGTTCGGTCAGCGGACGTTAACTCGGTAATCAAATCCGTAAACACGATCGCGCCGTTGGCCTTGCCCCTGGCAGCTGCGTTCACCAAGTCAAACACGGAATTGACTCCGGCTTGCAACTCGATCGAACTTGGCTTGGCACGCGTGCCCGTGTTGTAGGTGTAGGAATTCACCAATTTGGCTGACTGCAATACTTTGAAATCCAACTTGTTTAGCACGCCCTTGAGTAACCGTCGAGCGTATGATGGTTGCTCGTACAGGCCAGATTTCTCATTAAACTCATAAGCTTGATGGCCGGAAAGCAATTCGTGCAGGTCCGGAATGTGGATCGTGACCGCGCCTTGCTTGCTTGCCACCACGAGTAATTGTTGCAAAACGGTGGACTTGCCGACACCTTCTGGTCCGTCCAGCAAATACGCAACATGACCGCTTGCTTCTGTTACGGCTTGCCCGGTTGGGATCTCGTCTGCTGTTGCTTCCGCATCGGCCTCCACGCTAACTGCCGCTTCCGTGTTTGCTTTCACTTTCGAACTATTAAAGAATTGGGCAAGGTCGGAACTCAATTCGCGATACACGGTAGCATGTTCAGAAAACAAATCCCGCAATTGAGCCGGGAATTCAGCCCGATGAAACCTGAGCAAGCTTTCGCCCTCATTATCCAAAAATACTAATGATTTCGGTTGCGAACCTGGAGTTAACGGTCGCAATGGTGGGTCAAACGAATCCTGGTTGGCCTTGGCCGCACGAGTAAACTCAGAAGCAGGGAATCGCTTCGTGTTACGCTGATTTTTCTTGCGGAAAATCGTGTCCCGAAACGTGTATATAGAGCTGCCGGCACTCTTGATTGGCGTGACCGTGTGCTGCTGCACTTTGCGTGGCCCACCAGAGACAGGAGGGCCTTGTCCCGGCCGGCTTGGTGGTCCTCCCTTCAATTGCGCACCGGGTCTGGATGAATCGTTTGATGACGATGTCGGTCGAATCATTCCCTTAATCTTCTTTGCAGCTGGCGCTGTCATGTGAAACGACCGGGCCAATCCCGTCATCGCCGGCTGTCGTCGTATCAATGACAGCCGTCCTGTTAAGCGTGACATTGTTTTTAAAATAGGCTTGAAAAAAAAAAATTTCCAATATAAAACTATTCACCGTATAGATACTTTTTCAATAAATTAAAAAAAAATGTACCTAATTTTGAAGGCGGCAATTGAATTCTGATTGTGAAAATGAAAAAAAAAAGTTGCTGTTTTCGTTCCCAAGTTTAATCTTTTTTTTTTCTTTTTTGCACGAAAACCAAAATCCAAACCTCGGAGCCGGTCACGTGCCAAGCACAAATCATGGAAATGCTTGGTGCTTCAGCCATACATCAAAAAAAAAACCAAATCTCAAATTGATTTTGTATTTTAATCACGTCTATTTTTGCATATAGCTTACATGATTGCGAAATGTCAAATAATGATTCAACAGATATCGATCAAGACGAACTTATCGTGGCTGCTGAAAACATGACCGCGAATCATGCGTCAGACCTGCACGCGAACCCACGGCAGCAGCAAAAGTTCAAGGTGCGTTCTAGCAAAGAAAAGACAATCGGCACTGCTGCATGGCTGTTGCATTGCGGAGTGGATGATGTGCAATGACTGACCATTTTTTGTGTGCTTTCTTGTTTGTGTATGTAACATATGCAGGCTCCGGAATTACAATATGAATATTCAGATACGGATTCGTTGCAGGTTGAAGTGGAAGAATGGTTCGCATATGCTAATAATTTGGTGCTTGCCGAGTGTCTTGTGGAAGCAAGGTCACCTTCATGTTCCAAATTGCTTAAATCATGGTGGGAAATGCCGGAATCAGACAAGGTACGGTACGTGCAAGTCGAAGCTGGCAAGTTACAAAGTCACGACGACGGCGATGAGGAGAGCAAGCGAGCTTCGTTGTTGCGCATTTTTTACGTCGTAATTGGATTGTTTGATCAACTTGGAAGTGATCAAGTTGAGGACGAAGAAATCATGGCCAAGCAATTGTCGTCGATTCAGGATAATACGAAAACTGCGTGGCATGCTGGATTGTTGCCCACGATTTACGAATTCATTGTAACCACAATCGGGTACGCTACATTGTTGATCTTTTTTTTTTTTTTTTTTGTTTTGGCAATTTACAAATTTCTAATCATTATGATGAGTTAGATCATCAGGTTCTCAAACACGACATGGCAAGGAATTATTTTTAGCGTTGACAGTTTTTTATTTGTTGATAATTTTTCGGCATGAGAATGAGTTTGTTGTTGAGTTGGACAGTTTGCTGCCACCCGTGTTGCCGTTTTTCATTTCTCAAATTTCTCGATTTAAAATTCCCACTGCCGGTGCTGATGACGGCCACGACATTAACCATAATAATGATGATGGTGAAGAGGACATGCCGATTCGCAACATGGTGCAAGTCACATGGAAGCTAGTGTTATGCTTGTTCGGTGACTCGGCCGCTTACTCGGCAGCCAAGCAGCATGCCTGGACCTTGGCAGGCCTGCCAGCGTCAGCCGCCGTACGCAAGCCAGTCGACGTCGTGACCGCGTCGCCGTTAGGGTATGAACAATTCAGGCAGGATGTTCGGTTTCGGTTCCCAGGGTACACGCCGCCGCCGGTTCCTTTTTTACAACAGCAACAGCGGTCGTCGATAACAGCGGTCACAGGGGCGACTTCGGCGAACACAAGCATGACCAGTGCGGACACGCTACCGTACTCGTCAGTGCACGTTGCCACGCCGGCACCGTCACCACCACCGTCGCCACCACCGCAGTCATCGTTTAAACCCAAAAAGAGCATTTTTCAGCCGGACAGGACTTTCCCGTTTTTGTTCCCGCCGCCGCCGGTGGCGCAGTCACCATCGGTGCCAGGCACTGTGGACACCAGCGATCACAACAACAAGCACGGTGCGGAAGTGGACACGGATGGCGTGGTACCGGTGAGCATTCGTGAGGCAGACCAGATCTTTAGTAAGCATACGCGGACGAGCCTGCCTGTGGTGCAGTTATGGCGAGAGCGGGATGAGTTCATGAAACGCGAGCGTGGGTGGGTTGAGCCTGAGCCTGCCGAGTCGGTGGATTATGGGCATGGTGACAGTGCGGACCGGTTGCGGCGGGTGGAACGAGTTTATGTGAGTGTTGAGCCTATATGGTTCATGTACAATGATGATTAACGGACGCAAAATGTTTGTAGGGTGAATGCTTGCCGCGAATTCAGCCTTTTGTGGTTGTGTTATTAAAGCTGATTTTATCGACCATGAACGATTACGAACCGGCACGGCAACGACGGCAATCCCGTCACGGCGGCGGCGTGATTAGTCAGTTGGAGCAAGTCAGGGAGCAAGAAATCTTGCTGAAATCATCATCCGGCTTGATATTGCAATTCATGCGCTGGTGCAAGGTCACGCATGTGCTCAAGTTTGAATACGTCAGTCAGTTGTTGTATGATTCCAACCTGTTGCCACTTTTGATGCAATTTTTCGCCGGCCAAGGTGAGATTGATCGGTTCGTGATGCAGATGCCGGAATTGGATGAGTTTAAGTTTTTCTCTGCTTGTCGGGCGTTGGCGGTCGGGGTTGACGTTGTCCGGGTGTTGCCGCGAGGGGATGAGGTTGTCAGGACTGATGTGGATAATGATTTGCTAATATTTCAAGAACAGCAGCAGCAGTACGAACAGGATGATGGCCATCTTGATGACATTGTGATGGTGGTGACCAAATTTTCCCGCCGCAACCTGTTCACGTTTATAAATTTTCTGCGCACGATGGGCAAGACCGTGAAGCACAAGACATATCGAAACCTGATGCTCGTGCAATTGCGATGCACGACCGTGTTGCGCAAGACGTTGCGGTTGTCACACGCGGACGCGCGCTTGCACGCGTTGAAGATCATGAAGGGCGTGATACCGTTTAGTGGTCGCAAGTGGCGGCACGCAAACATGCGCGTGATTACTGCGATTTACATTCATTGCCGGCAAGAATTACGTGACGGCTGGTTGCAAGGCGGCGGAACGGACGCAGATGGCGACGTGGACGAATCGTACGCTCGCGAGATTGCGTTGCGAGCGTTGGTACGGTTTTATAATATGCGGCGATGGCCGGAACAAGCAGCAGCACTAAGCGATCATGATGGTCACGACCGTGATTTTGACAAACAACGCGGTTTTCAAGACGAGGAAGATTTTTTCATGACTGAATTGGAAGCCATGATGATTAATGATGATGAAAGTTGAGGCGTGCATTTTTTCTACAGGCGTTATGGGTTTGAAAGAGTAAAAAGTGCAAATGTAAATGTAAAGGTAAATGTAAATAATATTTTTAGTTGTTATCTTCGCCATGTTGGTGGATTATCACGACGCCAAGGACGGTTGGATGATGAATTGTGATAATGATTATGACTGTGATTGTGACCGTTACCGTTACCGTGACCGTTACCGTGACCGTAGTTGTTGTTGTTGTTGTTGTGGCTGTTGTTGATTGTGGTGGTGTTTTTGTGAATGTTGTGATTAATCGCCGGACGTTCGTTAGAAGCAGCCGACCTAAGGTCGTATTCGTGTGAGGAATCATACGTGGGCAAATCACGAGGCAATGCTGGCAACGGTGGCGTGGTAAAAAACGGATGATCAAGCGCGTCGTCAGCGGAAAGCCTGGTTTCGTGATTAAGCTTGAGCAAGCCCGCCAGCAGGCTTAGGCCTAAGTTTCCCAATTGAGCTTTATATTCATGTTCCAACAAACGCGAAGAAGAAGAAGAAGAAGAAGAAGAAGAAGACGATGATGATGACGATGGGAATCGTAATCCGGCCGCGTCTGGCATGTCTTGCCAACCTGGCATGGAAGATTCCGTGGGCGGACCACAGAGGGTGAAAATTTTTTGTAATTGGTCGATATCGGACGTGCCAGCCAGGATCGGCTTGCGACGGTACAGCTCTGCAAAGATGCAACCGATTCCCCACATGTCAATCGCGCAAGAATATTTTCGAAATCCGAGTAACAACTCAGGAGGTCGGTACCATCTCGTGACCACGCAATTTGTATAATCCCTGCGAACGGGTCGATCGTGGGTTGCAATAGTAGTGGTGGTGGTATCGACAGGGTCGAACCTGCGAGCGAGACCGAAATCGGCAATCTTTAGAATTCCATTATTATCAATCAACAAGTTTGCAGCTTTCATGTCTCGATGCATGATATGAGAATCATGCAGGTATTTTGTGCCGGCGAGTAATTGCAACATGTAACATTTAATATGCGGCACGGTCAAGTTAACGTCCGGATTGGCCAGCAGGCCAGCCAAGTCATGATCCATGTAAGGCGTGACCATAAAAATGGCACCGCGATGTTTAGTATTTTTGTCCCAAACCGCACGTTCGACACTGATTTCCAATAACGGGATCACGTTGTCGTGGCTTAGTGATTTCAAGATTTGAATTTCTCGTAACGCGGTAATCGGGAATCCTTCCTTTTCGTTATGCATCAAAATTTTTTTCAAGGCAACCAATGAACCGGATTGCTTGTGACGAGCCTTGCTTACTTCACCAAACGTGCCTTCACCAAGCTTGCCGAGAATGTCGTAGTCCTGACGAACAAACGTGCAGCCATAAAACGCATGATGGGAATTATTGATGGCCGCCGGCGGGTTTGATGTCGAGTTATGGTGCTTGCGAGGAGACGACTGACTTGAAGGAGAAGCCTGCCGTTTGCGAGACATGAGATTTCATGAATTGAGAGAAGCGCCGGTGAATGATGAATTTGTACTAGTCTGATATGTTGAAGTTGAAATTTGAGTGAGGAAATTATTATACTTATGTAATACGTAGTTATACGAACTAGTTAACTAATTATTAACGAACCAACAATGCGTAACTAAATTTTCGCGCCACTCCGGATCACGACAAATAACAAGGACGAAATGGCGAGTCGAATAGGAGCATGGAAAAAATATCTGCAAGGAGGCAATTTAGAGCTAGTCAGGGTATGAATGTAGAATGAATTTTTTTGTTGGCTCAAGGGGCAAGCAAATTGATTGTGGAGGGCAAGACTGTGCTAACAAACGGTGGGGTTTGGTTCAGTTTGGCACGTACCTGTTATTCCCGATCGGGTTCATGCTGTATTTTTCAATCGGATTGGAAGAAGATCTTGATCGCGAGTTTATGAGGCGGCAATTAAAACAAGAAGAACGAGAACGCAAGATGCCACGGAGTCCGGAAGAATGGGCCGAGCTGGTTCGCAAGGTCACGATGCTGCAGGCGATTGAAAATCAGCGGGCAGGCGAGGGCAAGCCGACGCTGGCCGAGGAGCGGAGGCAGCAGCAGCAGCAGCAGCAGCAGCAGCAGCAGCAATAATGGATTGATTGATTGATTGTACATACATGCAGAATAAAATAAACGAATGCTACGTAAGAATGATAACCATGACATTTATTGTATTAGTATTGTACAAACACTCCGTTTCACCACCTCGACTGGTGCTGGCCGCGGCGGCCTGACGATGACGATGATGCCGCTGCGGTTTGGCTCGCGAGCAGGTTCCGGCGCAGGTCCTGTACTCGCAGATCAATGTCGTCCTGGGCCAGGCTATAATCGTGGGCAAGCATGGCAAGCGTTAGCCGCAGGTGGCCATGCATGTATGCACAAACGAAACAACAAAACAAGCACTCACCCTTGGTCTTCCAACTGGTCCTGCAGCTGCAAGCACTCGACCTCGACCTGGCGGCGAGCATCGTGATCGGCAATCTCCCTGGCCGGGTGGCGCCGCTGCTGCTGTTCATGATCGAGGCTGGGCTTACTACTATTACTACTCTTACTGTCCCGTTGAGAACGGGGCCTGACCGAGGCCGCGTTCGTGGTCACGAAGCCGCTGGTGCCAGATCCCCTGGGGGTGGACAGGCCAATGTTGTTGTATGACATGATGGATGGTGAGCACTGCACAAAGTGAACGTTTCAATCGCTAACAACCAACTAATTAATTACAACCCACCGCTGACATAATCGCTGACTAATGCACCCGCGTGACCGGCGCCCGGCGCGATTTTGTTTTGCGCATGAATTCGGGTTTCTTTTTTGCTGTTCTCCCCACCCCACACTCTTGCGTCCCCACACCTCCGCCTTTTTTGCATCGCCAGTTTTGTCCCCACCCCTTGTTCTCCCCACAACAATATGGCCTCGCCTGTCGCACCTCAAGCTGCTTGTGCGCCTCAGCCGGCCAGCAAGCCGGAAAAGCCTCGCCCGCACGTGTGCCCGACTTGTTTGCGCGCGTTCGCCCGCCTCGAGCACCTCAAGCGCCACGAGCGCAGTCACACGAAGGAGAAGCCGTTTGAATGCCCAGTGTGCGAGCGCAGGTTCGCTCGCAGGGACCTGCTTTTGCGTCATCAGCAAAAACTGCACCAGAACCTGTCGCAGAAAAAGAGAACGCCGGCGGCGACAACGACGACAACGACAACGACAACGACAGGCAGCAATGCCGCGCCAGCATCGGCCCGGTATCGCAAAAATTCAATCACCGTGGCCACGTTGTCACGGCCCAAAATGGTGTCGCCGCCGCCCAGGCCGAGGGCTTCTTCGGTTTCGACCACCACAAACCAATGGCTGGAATCAACCTTTGGCAACGGCGCTTTCAATGCCACGGCCGGCCAAGACGGCAAGGACAACTTGTTTGGGTCGCTTTACATCAATCCGAATTTGCTGCTGCCGTTCGTGTTGCCGGATAATTCCAGCATGGGGTTGACCCCCGAGGACGACGAGGACGATGATGATTATGACGATGATGAGAACGCGGTCGAGTTTGACTACGATGAAGACGACCACAATTCGGACGCATCTGCGTCGGCTGCCATTGCTGCTGCCACGGCCGCGTTTGATTTCAATCATCAGTTTTGGCTCGCCAGCGCGCTACCTGCGCCACCACCGGCACCGGCACCGGCGGCAGACCCGGTGATCAAGATTGAATCCGGCGTCAACATGAATTTCTCCTTCTCTGGCCACCAGCCATTGCCGCTCTTCTCTGGCTTGCACTCGGCATCGGCCGCCGGGCATTTGCCGTCACCCACACCGTCGCTCACGTCGACCGTGTCGTCGGTCGAATCACGGCATTCGCCCACGTCGCGGCCGTCCGCAACGTCATCGGCCACGTCAACGCCTCCCGACGTGCTCTTATCCGCCAGGTCATTCATCACCCCCGATACCACGACGACAGATGACAAGGCCACGAACGCGTCCTTCTCCGCTGCCGCTGCTGGCCGGGATTTGCCCTTGTTCACGACCATGGCTCAATTGCAATTAGACTATTCCTCAACAGCGCCAACAGCGCCATCACCACTCATGCGGCATTTTTTTCCCTAGACGAAAAAAAAAAAAAAAAAAAAGAGTACAAACGGTTATGGCAATGAAATCAAATTTGATTGACCATGACCGGGCGTAATGTAATCATAGTTCTTTTTTGGTGTAATTTAATGGGTTGGTGTTTTTTGATGTTATTATTGGGTAGTATAATCTAGTCGCCTACATTGAGACATGAACATTTCATTTGATATATATTATAATACAGCTATTCGGCGATAGGCAATAATTTGCTGCCTCGGGCCATTTCGGCGCGCAATCCCGATCCGTTCATCCCCCTCCCCATCTCCCCCGCACAGGCGTAACAATGCAGCCATCATGGCATTGTATTACACCTTCGGCTTCTCAATCCACAATATCGACAAGCGTGCAAGCACCTGCGCAGCTCAGTTAGCCAGCGGCAGGTGAAATTGGCCCCGCCCAATGGCATGCCCATCATATTCCCATGATATTCCCAGTTACCCTGCCTCCTGCCCTCCTGCCTTTCGATTCGATTCGATTCGATTCGATTCGATTCGACCCCGTTTGACCATTGCCGTCGAATAGTGCCACCTCTTGCTCGGTCTCATACTCCATGCAACAATCCACGTCCCCGCCATCTCGTGCAGCTCAAGCCGGCAACCCTGATCCTGGTCATCATCACGACAGCGACAACAACGCTGCCGCAAGCAGGCTCGCGTTACTGGAACGAGAAGAGCGTCACTTGCAAAGGCAACTGACCGACCTGCGAGTCGAAAAGGACGTGCTGGCAAAAATCTTGGTTCAAATTAGGTCGGCCAAGCAAGCAAACTGAAAAAAAAAACCCTCGGACTCAAAGGCTAAAGTCATCGGTCGCGGTCGGCGTCCAATTGCCCAGCGCACGCCTAGTGGCCTGCTTGACCGCCACGCGGGCCGGGTCCATGGTTTTCAATTCAATGTACCTGGTGACGACCTGGTCATGGGGGTTTTCCACCGCCATTATTGCCAAGGCAGCTGCTCGTGCTAACGCCTGCCGGCACACGACGCTCGCTGCCGCTGCCGTGCCGGCCCGGCCACCCATGCGCCGGCCTTTCACGATTGCTTCCGCGCCGTGCTGCCCGCCGGCCACGTACACGAGCGACACCATGCTCGGCTTGGACACCAGCTCTTGTCGCGTGCGGTCATGCGCAAACATGCGGCCCGCGACTGCAGAGTACGTGGTCACGGTGATGGGCACGAACCCGTACTCGGCTGGCCGTGCAAGCGCCGTCGTGCAATCAAACGGCCTGACGCGGCCGAACGCGCGGCCGAACGATGACAGGTCGTGCTTTTGACTGGGCACGATTAGCTCGGTCAGGTACATGTTTTGGGCGGACATGATTGTGCTCGTGGCGGTTAATAATAATGACGTGCGTTGCCTGGCTGCCAGCTTGTCTGAACACGACTTGCTCATCGTCCTTGGTGCATCTGCTCTGCCTGGGTTTGTTTTTGTAAATGTTGTATGAGTATATAATAAAATAATCCTGTCTTACCTGGTTTCGTGCGCACGACGCCGACGCGGGAGAAATACCCGCGGCCAATCATTGGTCCGGTGCCGTCGTTGTCCATGGCTTGAATGTTGGCTTCATCCCATGCAATCTTGCCGTCACTTAATCGGTCCATGCTGGCATCACCACATGGCACTTCCGTGGCCACCATCACGATGCGCCGCCATCTCGGTCGCAATTCGTACTTGCCCCGGTCCGGATTAAACATGACAATCGGATTGTCACTACTGTTTCTACTATTGCATTGATCGATCATAAACCGGTTAAACGCTCGAATGGCTAAAATCTCGGCATGACAATCATGCAGGACCTGACCGGCCGCATGTGGCAAGTTCTCGTCCGCAGTGGCCTTCACTCCAGTACTTTTAATCAGGTCAATTATTTTTTTTTTTTTTTTTGTTTTTGAAAAAAAATAAAATTACATACGCTATGCTTGCGCAAACTCGATCATTTTCGTCGTGGTTGTAACCGTCGCCGCCGACAAGCACGATGCCGGCAAGATTGGTCCATTCCGGCGTGCCATCTGGCCTGGTGCGAGGCTTGCATTTATCTGGCAATGCGTTATACGTGGTAAACACTAATTTGGCAATCTCATCTTGGTCGTTCATCATCAATTCATGACGTTTTTGAATGTTTTTTTTTTTTTTTTTTGGTCGCTGCGCTGCGCTTATCCCGCGAAAGGCCCATCGCCTCCTGAATTATTACTACATGTACCCTCGTAATCATTCATGTGCGAAAAAAAAACACCCACGCCACGCAAGTTACATTAAAGCCATGCCGGTCGACACGTATTGCAACTGTCACAAGCCGTTATCTGAAATCGACGATGACGACGAATGGATGATTGCATGTGATTTTTGTGATCGGTGGTATCACGGCACGTGCGTGAGCATCAGCCAGCAAGACGACGGCGAGTTGATTGAGCAATATTGCTGCCCGGATTGCTTCGGGCAAGGAAACGGCCGCACGTCATGGAAGCGCAAGTGCAAGCTGCCGGGCTGCCGTCAGCCGGCATTGTTTGACGCTCGCGTGCCGGGCAAGAAGTCCAAGTATTGCTGCGACGAACATGGCGTGGCCTGGTTCAAATTGAACCTGACCACCGCATCGTCGTCATTATTATCTTCAACATCTTCAAATGGCACGGTACGAATAAACCAGGCAATTTCGGAACCGGACCTGGCGGCGCTAGTGTTTGCCGCGTCGAACGTGACCGAGTTTAAAGATCTGGGCAACCAATTACCTGCAGCCACGTTAGGCTCACGTGCCAGGGACGATATTGTCGACCAACGGCAACAAGCCACCAGGTTATCACAGATTGATTGCGAAGTGGCAAGATTGCAAGCCCACATGACTCACGTGCAAAAAAGGGCCAGCTACGTGTACTTTGCCCGCGTGCGGTCGCAACATGCGCAACGCAAGCACGCGTGCATGTTTGATCGCAAGTTAATCCTTGACGACGAGGACGAATGGCCGGCATGGAGTGATTCGTTGGCTGGCAACAGGTTATGCCTGGCAGTGCAGCAATACCGCGTGCTGATCGATCGCCGCCGTAAGGACGAATTGGCAGCGTGGGAAAGCGGCAGGGATGAAGGTCGGCATGATGACGCAAACGATGCCGACCTGGGCCAAGCCGAGGATGATCAACACCAGGTGAGGCCAGGGAGGAAAAAAAAGAAACGCAAGGTCAAGTTTGTATCACAAGTGATTGAGGACTATACCGAAGTCCTCCGCCTTGCCGACACCATCACCATCACCACATCTGATCCCGGCCAGGAACAACCACCCAATCACGACAATGATAAAAACGACAACGACAACAACAATAACAACAACAACAACGACGACGACGACGATATATGCTACCTGGATAAGCGCAAATGTCAACGACATTCCGGATGGCAACATGTTCGTCAGGAAGAAGTCGACCTGGATTTAAAAATTTGCCAAGATCAGATCAACAAATTGGTTCGTGAACGACAGGTCGTGCAACATGGTCAATTGGTTAGCAAATTCAAGGATTCGTTTCTTGGTGCCGGTCGATGCGTGACTTATGACGTGCCTGGTCAACAACAACAACAATCGTCATAAGGATGGCACAGGTTTGAAAAGTAACTGCACAAAAACTTTGGTTCAACAAAGAAGAATATTTTTAAATTTCTTTTTTTTTTTTTTTTTTTTTTTTGGGCTACTGGTGGTTGATATTAGTTGGATTATGCAACCTTTTTTTTTTTAATTTGGCTCAGAAGGAGTCCTCTGGATCCACGGTTTAATGTATATTATTTGTATATTTCTTGAAGGGCAAGACATGCTCAACATGTCATGAGTTGGATCAAACATGATTATGAACAATATATGTTTTTATCTTTGCCAACTTGGCGCTCGTCATACGGTTCGTGATAAATCACAGTTTGTCATTGCAATGTTTCAACTAAGCGGAGGCCAAACACTGAACGACATGTGCAAGCTCAAAAAAATTTCTCAAGTGCTTCCACGTCCAGCACGGCTAAAACTAGCGAATAATGATATTTTTTTAAAAAAAAAAAAAAAAAAATCTTGAGATGTACCATTAATAAGTGGAATAAACCATAAAACCAAACAACAATAACCATATCATGAGATACCAGCATCGATTTCGTGAAGTATGATTCTCAAGGTATAGTTATTGCTGATTGGTCTTATGGTTTATATAATTATTAATGATATCTCAAACTAACTAAAAAGGTCACGGTAATCATTAATTACCAACTCGGTGATCAAATTTTTTTTCCCCTTTACATCCATCATTAGAGGCCAGTGACTTGTTTGATCACCCACCCAAAAGAAAAAAAAAAAAATAATTGCCCTTGATGATAAAATCAATCGTACTCTTCTGCTTGACAAAAGCCAAGTTAATGAACTTGATGTCGAATACTTTGACGTTTTGCATCACGGTGGGCCGTATATACTACGCCATGCGCAATTACTAATATATTGGTAATCACGCATACTTATATGTGCAAACCTTTTTTTTAAAGCAGTTAACGAACTCACGTCCGGCCCCGCATTATGTAATTTTGCCAACTCAATTTTTTTGCAACTCATCAATCACTGTGCTCAACGATTTCGCATTTCCATAAACAATAGACATCTTCAACAATGCTAACGTTTTGTCCGACATGTTCAAATATATTAGTGGTAGGTACTCCCCCTCTCCCAAAAAAAAAAAAAAGAAATGGAAAAAGAAGATTTAGTTTTTGCCATTTTTCACGCAGCAACAAAAAATAATAATCCCTTTGGCGGGGATGAGTTAATTTATTTTTTTTTAAATTTTTTGGGTAGATTTCAAGATCAAATAATGGCAATAATCGGTTTGAATGTAAAACATGCCCATACGAATTTCCCATTCAAGGTCGCATGCAAATTTATGAACGAAAATCAATGAAACGCAAGCAATTAGACGACGTGCTCGGTGGTGAAGGAGCTTGGGATAATGCTGATCAAACTACAGGTAAAAAAAAAAACAGGTTTTGGTTTGTCCATGTTTGATGTTAACGTTTATATTTTCAATTACAGCTCAATGTCCAAATGATTGTGGCAATAACAAGGCATATTATTTCCAATTACAAATTCGATCTGCTGACGAGCCAATGACGACTTTTTATCGAGTAAGTATTTTTAAAAAAAAAATTGGTTTGCCGATTTAACAAGACTAATTATTGGTTTTTTTTTTCTTTTTTCTTTACAATAAAGTGTACTAGTTGCTTTCATCAATGGAGAGAGAATTAGTGTTGAATATTTTAATTCGACGGGGCTTATTTTGCCAAAAAAAGACGGTTTTTTTTTTTTGATTTTTTTGCATTCACGTTTGGAGTTTTGTTTTTCAAGTAGTAATATGATGTACATTTTTGTTGACGCATGCATCCGTCGTAAAAAAACACAATCCCACACCATATTCTGACCGGTTGATCTGAATGCGAAAAAAAGGCTGCTTATACCTTTGAGCCATGGTTAATGAGGTTGAGATGTACATGCATGAATGTAAAATGGGAAACGACCGTTTGATTAAATGTTGAACATATAACCATATACGATAACTATATAATAATTAAATTACAAATATATAACAAAATGGCAACAATAAAATTAAAAAAACGAATATATCCTAAATCATCAATACTTTTTGCTTTTTTGCTTGGCTTGTAAATATATAACAATATATATATAACAATATATATATATATATATATATATATTTATGTACGCTTTGATTTTAAAATTTTTTATAACCGTCAATTACTTTTTTTGTTTTCATTTTTGTGTTGAGTGAAGGGGTTGTGTTGATAAAATACATCTAATAACCAAACGCAGCCAGCTTCTCGTCAACCTCACCAGCAACCGCCTTCTTGGCAGCAACAACCTTGGCAGCTTCGGCCTTCTTCTTGGCGTAGTAAGCAGCAGACTTGACCTTTCGTCGTTCTTCAAGGCGGGACACAACATCCTGGTATTTCCAGCCAACTTCGTGACTCAACCGGCCAACGGTAGTGTACTTTCTGCCAGGCTTCAATCTAAGCACACGCAGAGCCTGCGGGACAACAACGCGCTTCTTCTTGTCGTAAGGTGGCGGCACACCTTCGAACACTTTCAAGCGTTCAAGCGCGGCCTTGCCACGGGCGGTCTTGTGGGCAATCATGCCACGCACGGTCTTGTAAAAAATGCGGGAAGGCGCACGGAAATGGAATGGGCCGTGGGTCTTGTTGTATCTGGTACCCTTGCGGAGGTAAGCATGGTATTTGACTATGGCAGGTTGGTTAGTTTTTAAAAAATTAATTCGACATTGAAAAAATATAAAGTTACATACGCTTAGCACGGAAGAATTCGCCAGAAATGTTCAAGTCCTCAGTTCTGACAACGACAATACGTTGGCCGTTAAGAAGCTGCTTGGCAACAATTGAAGCAAGACGACCGAGAAGGTGTCCCTTTCCTAAACATTTGGTATTAGCCAGCGGAACCTGCAAAAAAAAAAAAGAAAATGCATCATGGAGAACGATTGTATGCAACATTGATCCTCCGTTTTGTCCATTATCATGTTTTGGTTCAAGCACCCAGGATATCGTAGTTGGTGAACCCAGTCCATGATTACGAATGAATCACAACATACCGTCAATGACAACGACCTTTTCGAAGGAGCTCATTATTATTTATATTTTTTAAAAAAAAAGAAAGATCTGATATGGCTTTCTCTTTGTGTCGACCAGGTTTGGTTGGTTGGTTGGTTGTCGGATCGAGGCTGGCACGTCTGAAAGTCAGCGGTTCGATTACGTTGCGATTGCTTTGCGTTTGTCGCAATCAACTCCGTCGTCGTTGTCGAGCTCGCGCTTCCAGCGGCCTCAGGCCCCGACCACACGCAAGTCGCTCTTCCGTGACTGCTATTTGCGTAGCCCTAGATTGCAGTTAGGGCTTGAATGTCTGCTTACATAATAAGGGCAATCAACGCCAGCCTTGGATTTCACAACCACATCACGTACAGTACCGTGCCACCAAGGATGGCGCATTATTCAGATTTGTTCCCGCCGGCTCAAATGTCGTCGTTATCTGGTCACGCTAGCGATGATGCCAAATCAGTCCTGGCAATGCATGCATTGGCGGCTTACCTTGTGACTCACCGGTTGCAAGTCGGCATCTGGGTCGACACGACCGGCGGGTTTAAGCCTGAATTGTTTAAGGATATTATTAAATTTTACGTGCGTCAGAGCAATAATAATAATAATAATAATAATAATGATGATGATGAACAAGTGGCGGTCAATCAAGTGAGTGACCGGGTGAGTTATTTTAGAGTGTTTGATGAGATTGGATTACTCGAAACTGTACGTGACGTGCAGGAAATTTACTCTGAATCGTCTTCCCCACAACCGCATTCGTCCTCATCCATACATGAACCTAGTGCCGGATTCATTGTACTGGACTCCGTGGGTGCGGTATTCTCCAAAGCCATGAGCAATGATCAGTCGCTTGGTAAGTTCACCAACGTGGCGTTATTTTTTTTTATTTTATTTTTTTTTCCTCTTTCTGTTGCCAAGTTTTAATCATATGGTGATCCATTATGAAAATCAAAAGGACACTCACAAATGGCTGGATTCGAATTATCGTTAAGCCACGTGGTTCGAAAACACAATATCCGTTGCCTCGTATGTATTTTTATTTTTTTTTTGGTCCTGTCTGATTGAATACCCTGAAACTGTGTAAACTAACAACCGGATTTTGTATTTAAAAAAAAAAAAATCAATATAAATCAATATTAAAGCAAATTACAATATTAGTGAATGCTAGTTTGACCGATCACATGCGGTCTCGGTTTGATTACTTGACACTCAAGCCAGCGTTGGGTCCAACGTTTGCATATTACATGGATCGCATCATGATCATGTCGCCAACCGTCAAGGTTGAAAATAATATTACCGGCATTGATTATACGATTGAAATTATTGCTGATAGATTCAACGGCCAAGAAGGCAAACGTTTCAATTTTAAAAATTTATGAGCCAACAATTTATTCGCTTGTATATATATATATATTTTTTTTTTTTCAGTTTTCTAAATACAATAACAATTCTGTCCCTGTCAAACTATGGAAACCTTGATTTCTTTATTTTTTTTTTTTTTTTCCTTCTTTCCGGTTCACCACGCCGAGCGTACAGGTTTGGACCGGGTTGGTTTATGAGTCCTACTTGTGACCCGAAAAATGATTGGCGCGTCAGTATCTGCGATTGAAGCTTGGCCATTGTCCGGATCTAATAATAGCTTTGTTAGCACATGATCTAGGTGGATATATATATACATACATTCGTTAAGAATTTGTTCCCGATCCCATGGGCCGACAAGTTCCTGTTTTACATTGTCGTCCAATTTGGTGCAAGATTCAATGAAGTCCACAATAGCCTGCCGATCAATACTGCTACTGTGTTCTGTCACGTCAATCGCATCGTTGCCACCGTCATGATCATCTATTTTCTCAGGATCGTTTGTATTCGAATTTGTCGTGTCGAGCGGGTCTCTCGGTGGATTTTCAATCTCATGCACCCACTCACCAATTTTCCGTCGTGACGCAATCTCACCTGTCACTTGCGCATGCAATTCCGGAATGCGAATCACGTCGGACGCGGCTTCAAAATACAACAGGATGATCGTATCCAACGTGAGCAAGTGGCGAGCGGCCGGTAATAACGGTCTTGCACGGTCCGACCTTATCGTCAGATGATTCTCGAACCCGTTGTTGTGGTGAATCGTGTCTTGTAACTTTAGAATCATGGGTACGCCATGAATAATGCCATACAATCCTAGCTGCTTGACCACGGTTAACAAAAAAATGTTGATCACGAGGTAATCCTCAATCGTATTCTCCCTTCGCAATGCGTAGTCGTACAGTGCAAGATGCAACCGGGCAAGGAATCCGGTATGCGCTGACACGTTCCTGTGTTTCTTCAACTTGGCATCATCCTGTGAGATTTCGAGCCGGAAATACGTCAGCAACGCTTGCACGTATGCCCGCCGGACTTGCTCATCCGCATCAGTCAGGGCCCATTCCGTACCGTACCACGACCTCAGCGGGATCAGGTTCCGCTTCACGCCGCTTTCGACCAGGTTCGCCACTTGAATCACTTCTTTTACCACCCGCATGCCAATCACGATGGCTTCCTTCTGCGTAAAATTTTTCTGACTGGCAGCTTTCTTGATGTACCGATCCAGATTTGCATACGAGTTCACTGAAGAAGGTGGGCCAGAAACAGTCCCGTGCGCACCGCTGCCGCCATGCAAAACATGCGCAACCAGTTTGCCGTTACTACCAGTACCAGCTGTCACCGGTTCTTCTTCATAGTCTGAAGGCCGCATGTGAACTAAAATCTCAGTGACCATGTCGACTATCTGATTGGTGTAGTAAATGTGCGTGGCCATGTCACCAATGGTCATGGTTAACCGGTCCAATAATTTCTGCCGCAACGGATCGACCAGTTCCTTACCATCATCACCACCATTACCTGGCACTTCCGGATTCGAAAGTAATAACAAAATGCGAGAAAACAATAAGTGAACAACGTCTAGCACAGAAAGGCCTGCCAAGTTTACGCTGGATGATAACAAAGATGATACTAATTCGGTAATCACTAATTGATCAGTCAAATTTTCCACCGACAAGTCAGCCAAGATTTCAAGAATGCTTCTTAAAATTATAAACCGCATTTGCACCGGTGTCCATTTGGCCATGAGATCAATTAATGATGTAGCCCATGATTGGTTTTTCGAATTAATCATGATAAACTTGACCACGGCTTTTGAAGAATACCTGATTTGAGAACTTGACTCGTTTGAAGCATCAAATAATTTTTTTAACGCAGAAAGCGCAACCAGGCTTGCCTCATCAGCAGCAGCAGCAGCCGCCGCTGCGTTTTCATCATCATCATCATTATTATTATTATTATTGTTGTTGTTGTTATCTCCAGCGTCTGGCAATATGGTAGTACTGGTACTAGCTCTCGGCGCAATTGTGCCGCTCCCAGCTTGATTAGTCGTGTTTGCCTCTTGCCGGATGAGTTGCGCGTCAATCGCAATTAAATGTTCATCTTTAGATTCGGAATATAATTGTCGCATGATGGTTGGTAAAATAATATTGATCTGGGTCTGCAATTGCCCACTTGACGAACTTAACGCGCCTGATGATGCAATGCTTTTGGCTGATTTCAAACTAACCAGCAATGCACTGTTAATAACCAACAAAAAAACAAAAAAAACAAGATATTAGCTGTTGCAACATATAAACACAGACACCTCAAAGTAATGAAAATGTGGTAATGTAAAAAACATACGCCGATTCGTTGTTTACCGCATGTGCCTTATCAGCTACACCCATGTAAAGTTTCAACAACGTTGTGAATTGACTAACAAATTCTTGATCATCCGCTAGTAGACCACCATCATGATGGTCACAAAATGCCCGAAACTATAACAATTGTTAGCAGTTGTGATTTGTATGAATAACTAAATCAACATACGGTTGCTTCCGAGTATTGCCAAAGACTTAAATCATTGGAATTTAGTACGGCGGATAAAATTGCAACCACATTGTCGGCGTAAAGATTGAGATCACCAGGACACTTCTCAATCAAGGCTTTCGTAATGTCTAGTGTCACTTGAACATTCCTGTCGCCCAATGAACTTTTAATTAGATCTCGGTTCAATACAACCATAAGAGAAAACCAATTTTTCACACGTACCCTGGTCTTCCTCGCCACAAATCATGTTTTACTTTTCGTTCCAAAAACCGGCCAACTTTTTGCAACTTTGTCCTGCGCGTTGACACGTAATACAACAGGTACGACAATTCAGACGCGTTCGGATGCTTCTCCTGGGCCCTGCCACCAGGATAGCATTGCAGAATCAGTCTCTGATGTTTTGGTCTAAATTTATTGCGCATTGAACTAAATGGGAATGTAACAGTCAGGACCAGCCCGCAGGCGTAGTCAACACAGGAGTACGAGATGGGTTCGTTATCGATTGAAGCCACGGTTGCAAAAAAACAAAACGGAAAAGTTGCACGTGCCCAAACAAGAGGAAAAAAAAATGAAAAAATAAAAAAAAATAGCCAGCCTTTGTTTTTTTTTTCCGAAGCCCACCCGGTCGGTCAAATTAAAAAAAAAAAAAAAAAATCAATTGAGGAGGAAAAGAGATTGAAGGAAAAAAAAAAGACCTTTGAAATCGTTGTGACTACGTCGATTCGAGGCGTTTCGGTTTGAACTTTGAACTTGCGAACCGCCGCACGTCCATGCCGCACTGCCATAACAATCGAAGTCCTATTATGTGTACTGCAGAGCAAATAAATAAACCTCGTTTCTTGATATTTTATTTTATTTTATTTTATTGTATGCTGATAAAGCCATGTAGATGTGTAGCAACTAGTTAGTTATCATGTTTTATGTAAGCATCCGTCGGAACTTGGCGACAAAGCTTAAATCTAATTGTCATTACGAAGCAAGGGGCACGTACCTTATTACTTTTTCAAGATGTAATCCGTTCTCATCCTCATATTAATTAATACGATCGACTTGATTTTTTTTTTTACAGGTTGAATTCACATACATAAATTTCTGCCGTTGCTGCTTGTGAAGTTATGACGGCGGTCGTTAGTCAACAGCAGTTCAATCCAAAGTTCTTGCCATCATCGTCGATTTCTTCTGGATTATCACAAGACGCTTCAACTTCAGAGCAAGCTGCTCCCATACAACAACCACAACCACAACCACCACTACAACATCAAAAAAAGCAAATTTCTTTTAAAGAACGTGTTTTGAAAAGACAGATTGATTCTGATGTCAAATTTGCGTTCGAACCGTTTTTAAGAAAGGAGTATCAATTTGGCATTGATCCAAGCAGGCCGATATGTAAAAAATTTAACCAGGGAATTTGTCCGTTGGGTAATGAATGCCCAGATCGTCATGTTCGATTGTCAGCACCGAATCGGGTCGTGTGCAAGCATTGGTTGCGTGGCTTGTGCAAGAAAGGTGATGCGTGTGAGTTTTTGCACGAGTACAATTTGAGAAAAATGCCAGAATGTACTTTTTTCGCTCGGAACGGGTTTTGCACGCAATCACCGGATTGCTTGTATTTGCACATTGACCCTCAAGCTCGCCTGCCTCTTTGTCCGCATTACGAAAAAGGCTTTTGCCGGTTGGGACCATCATGTACAAAGAGGCATGTCAGGCGGGTTCCGTGTGAGCTATACCTGGCCGGATTTTGTCCCAAGGGACCAGACTGTGATAAGGTTCATCCAAAATGGAGTTTTGCTGAGGTACTTCGAATCAGGGCAAAAGGGGAGACCATTAAACGATTTGAAGATCCATACAATAATAAACCATCAACTGCTAATGAGGATGTTATAAAAGTTTTACGTTAAATAATTCGATAGTTAGGTTTAATTATATATTTAAAAAAAAAAAATTTGGGATACGGAGTACTTTGTGGCTTGCTTTTCTTTCTTATTTACTTTGTTTGTATATTAGAAATTAAAATTTGAATTGTCGTTAATGCTTAATAAATTTACGGTTTCACATATTCATAGTAGATGATAAATGGATGACCTAACAACCAAAGTAAAAAAAAACTTGCTCCTGCTCATGCTCCTGCTCATGCTCCTGCTCATGCTCCTGCTCATGCTCATGCTCCTGTTCTTGTCTTGTTCCCATTCCCGTTCCCGTTCCTGCTCGCGCTCCCGCTTGTCCTGCATAAACTTTGTAGTTTAAGACTTCTTCGAAGACGAAAAAAAAGATTTTTTGTGAGAATGAACCTCGGCTTCTTCCGGTTTCGGACTTGCTTTTGATTCCTTTGTGATATATTTTTCTTTATAAATCCTTTAAATAATAAATGTTAAAAATACTTATTCAAAAAAAAAAAAAATAAAAAAAAAAATAAAACTCATTTTTTTAATACATACCAGCTATTTCCAATTGAGGTCACTCCGTTATCTGCTGCGCTTCGGTAAAGCGCGGCAGCTTTAAACATGTCTTTCTTTCGGCCGGGTCCGTTATGGCACCATAATTTCCCAGCCTCGTACATTGCGTCACCGTCTCCAAGCTTGGCTCCAACTTCAAAACAGGCTAATGCCATCATTTCATCTTTGGATGTTCCCCATGCGTTTAAATATGAAATCCCCAATTCGTACATGGTTAAGCCCAATTGAGTCTTACTTTCGCTTGTCAGGTTTAAACCATTCAAAAAATCATCATTTTGGGCAGCACCAGGTATTGAATCAGAAATATGTAATCCCAACCTGCCATTTGATAGCCTTTTCGCTGCCTCACGAAACCAGTGCACTGCTTCAAAAGTATTTATTTTGATGCCCCAACCATGACGCAATGCTAACCCAAAAAAAATCATCCCGCAAACGTTTCCTCCTTCGGCAGCTTTCCGAAGATGATATGAAGATTGGTTTAAATTTCCGTCTTCATGAAGCTTGATTCCAATCGACACATGCTGCTCTGCGGTCATGTCGGTATTAAATAACCAGTCAGTCGGAATAACCGGTGAGTCAGCCGAGTTCAAATGCATGTTGGCCACGGTTAATAGCGATTTTGATATTGACGTAGTAGTTGAGGCCTGCTGCAAGGTAACACTTTTACTTCGGCCATGTGAGGGCTTAAAAAGAGATGAAGTGGGAAATCTAAATTTGGAAGGTGAAACAGGTACGGTAGAAGAAGCACTAACTGACCGGATTCCTGGGTCTGCGGATGGTGACTTGGGGCTGAGACTTGAAACAAAACGGTATTCTGGCTTTGAATGTGTCGCATTCGTCGTCGTCGTCGACGACTGCTGTAGTTTTCTATATGAGTCAATCTTGTTCAGCATGCCACTTTTGCTAGTTATCGCGTTCGATGGTTCAAGAAATGTTTGCAGCGCATTATTTTCATCCTTGACATCTGAGCTCCAGGCAGCTTGGTCATATAATGGACGAGAAAAATTATGAACCGACCGACTGGCTTTATGATTTGATTTATTTGCCGGCGAGGGTAATTCTGGCGCAGAAAATGATGAAAACACGTGATGAATTGTGAATTTCGAGGCCAGACTTGCATCCGATGACGGGCTCGGAAGATTGGTGGTTATGTTCGAGGGGTTGAGTATTCTACTAGTTTCATAGGATGATGACGGAGTAGCTTCAACCTCTCCCGACAACGTATGACTATTTCCGGATGTGACTGATGCATCGTCTGTAGACATGGTGTCTGAACTTGAGGAGTAATCCACCACATTTAATCGACTTAGCATGTCACTCAATTCCCTCGATTGCTGCGAAAAATTCGACGCGTCCGACGGAGTATGCTTTAATGATCCTGACTCACGAAAACGATCCAAACTGATTTCCAGATATGAAGATTCAATCAGGTCCCCGGTTGATCGTGAATGTGCATGTGAACGAGGTCGGGAAAACGTCGGCAGGTTCAAGTTATCGCCGCCGTATAACTGCTGTGACATTAATCGACCTCGTAATGCAAGCGCTTCCAAAGGAGAAAGATCAGTTGACTCATATTGCAATAAAGGCATCTTTTTTCGGATCAATCTCCGAAGTTTGGTTCAGAATTTGGTTCCTGGCTCGCGTTCTTTTTTTTTTTGCTTCCAATGATATAGACCGTTGAATTTGCCGAACAAAAAGAAAATAAAAAAAAGAGAAAAAAAAAAAAGGAGTTACTTCGTAGAGAGTCCTTCAAATAATCTTGAAAAGAATTATTTTTGTTTGTGTATATATGCTCGTAATTTGGCAACCTGTCCTATGTTTAGACGCGTTCGTTGTCCCTTTGTTTTTTTTAGAACAGCCGCGCAATGGCCTCCTTACCCCGTGACGCATTTGGATGGTTGAATTCAAATTGCATAACTGAAAAAAGTCATGTTCTTATTTATGTACAAGTAAGCATATATTCGTTCTACAATGCTTTTGAAATATCGAGACTCGTGACATGTTCATGTGCCACCTCATCGTTCCATTCAAGTTTTTCCTGCGTCGGTCGCGTGACTTCGGTTCCTCCTTGCAAATGCAGTCCTTCCAATTGAGACAAGGCGTTTTCAGCGATTTCCAACGCCGACGATGGCACGCCTGCCATTTTTGCAATATGCAAGCCATGCGATCGCCTGTTAACTCCTCTTCGGAGCGAATGCTTGAAATACAGCCCCGTGTGTTCGTCTCCACCAAGTTCGGTACAGTAGCATGCCGCGTGGTTTAGATTTTCAATCATGTCTGCCAAATCATGGAAATGAGTGGCGAAAAGGGTTAGTGATTTGTTGATATCGTACAGATGTTTTAAGCATCCGTACGCAATGGCCAATCCTTCCAGCGGCGTCGTGCCACGGCCAATTTCGTCCATGATCACAAACGACTTGGACGTCGCATGCTTGAGAATGTTCGCTGTCTCGAGCATCTCAACCATGAACGTAGATTCATCCCGGTATAGATTATCAGCCGATCCGACACGGCTGAAAATCTGGTCAACGATTCCAATCTCGGCAAAGCTTGCTGGAACGTAGGACCCAACTTGGGCAAGGATAATTAGAAGCGCGTTTTGTCGCAAAAAAGTGCTCTTGCCTCCCATGTTTGGTCCGGTTATTAACCACAATCGTTCGCCGGCGCCCAGGTAACAATCGTTGGCAACAAATGTTACGCCCTTGTGTTCCAGACCGTGCTCAACAGTCGTGTGCCGTCCGCTGACCACGTTCAAGGCAGTACCTTCGTGAAGCACTGGCCGAACAAAATCACGCTCTCGTGCTAATGAAGCAAACGAACATGCCACGTCCAACTCGTCCATGACTCGTGCGTTCCTCCGAATCGGTGACATGTGCACTATCACTTTCTGCCGCAAGGTCTGGAACAGCTTTCTCTCTTCAACCCGAATCATCATTTTGTAAGAATCAATCTGGCTCCCCAAAACTGTCCATTGATCATAATGATAAGATCTAGTACTCCGTCGAGCAATGATGCAACGGGCGATATGCGTGTTGTATTCATTTTCTTTTTCAAACTTTGCGATATCTTTACTGCCAACGTGTACATAAAATCCAAGACCTGGTGCCCATCTAAAATCCAGCGAGGCAATTTTTAAATTGGTTTTCAGTGCACTCTCAAGCGCGTCACGTTCTTCAATTGCCGTTTCGACCAGTGAATACAGACGTGACAATGTTCTTGACGCGTTTCGTTTCATGATATCAATAGTTTCTATCGGCGCGCCTTTTCTTGTCTGTGACTTTGGCTTTGCGACTTTCCCGGTCGATGCAACCCCTTCAAGAGCCATAATCTGCTCGGCTTGACTTTGTTCGTCTGCTGTAAGTCTTCTGATGACTTTCTCTTGATCAAAAGTTTTCGCAATCAGTTGCTCCAGCTTGCTCAAATCTTGCAACCGCTGAAGGATAATTTTTAAGCTTGATTGTGCTACCGAAGAAGGATGATTTTCATTTTTTATATAATCTAAAAACATATCTCGAAGCAAAGAAGTTGCCTGTATCGACTGTAATAACGAAATCATGTCTTCTGCGTCACCTCGGCCTAAGATAAGTTTCTGCACAACCCGATGAGCGTCATGATTATTCTTTAACCGAAATACGACATCATCATGCAGTGCTTTGTCATCCAGAAATGTTTGAAGTAAATTTTGTCGCTGAACAATAATTGGAATTGACGTAATTGGAGATGCTAAGTCGGTTAGAAACAAAATTTTAAAAAAAAAATAAACAAATGCATACCTAACCAATCAGAAAGTAATCTTGTTCCTGATTTAGTGACCGTTCGTTTGACAGTGTTTAATAGACTGCCACTAGTAATTTGTTCTCTCAATGTTTTTTTAATTTCCAATGCTCGAAATGAATTCACGTCTATCAGCATGTTTTCGTTAATTGCTCTTCGAACCGGAGCTTGAAGTTTTATGATTGTGCCAGGCAATTTTTCTTGCACGTATAAAAGAAGAGCAGAACAAGCATCGAGCTCGTCGTTACTTAAAAGTGAAATATCACTTTCCTCAAAATCTTCCAATTCAAACATTTCTTTCCACGTCTCAGTAAATTCTTTCCGCCTCTTGGCAATCTTTATTTCGAAATCTTCCGTTTTAACTTGAACTTCAAATGGTTGATTTTCTGATGGATACTGAGCAAACGTGACGAAATATTGTTGCTCTTCAATCAACTTCACAAGAGACTGTGCCTCTGTGTTTTGCAGATCTCTGCTTAAAAGAATTTCACTTGGTGATATTCTGGCTAAATCACTGGTAATTGTCGCACCGCTGCTGGTCTGAGTGTAAAATACGCCAGTAGAAAAGTCTAACCATGCCAATCCAATTTGATACTTCTCTGGTTCAAACCCACTAGCCCCATCGAAAGTTTTTTGAGCACTTGCATTTATAGATCTCACTGAAACAGCCAGTAGATAATTATTTTCAGAGGGATCCAAAAATTTCTCATCAATTAACGTGCCTGGCGTTATGATTCGGCATACTCTTCTGATAAACATATTTGGTAATTTTTTTGATGACTTCCTGACTTCATCATCTAAATAATCTTCTGGGGTTACAAGATTTTTAGTGAGAGCAGCTTCGCGTAACTGTCCAGCTTTTAAACTCGTATTAGGAATTTCTTCACTAATTGCAACATACTTGTGAAGATCCTGTACAAGAATTTTGAGATACCTATCCAAATGCATAAACGGAAATCCTGCCATATATACTGGTCCCTGTGAAGTTTTCTTTTTTGCCAATCGTAAGTTCAAGTGGTGAGCATATTCTTCAGCATGCTCAAAGTATAACTAGAATAATGTCAGTGCCAAATATTTTTTCTAGTTTTCTATTATTATTAAGCATAAACTCACTTCATAAAATGAGCCTACTCGAGTTAACAAAACACAATTGGGCAGTCTTCTCATATTTTGTAGAGCCTCGTGCAGAACTGCGGGGTATGACTTGTCATTATGACCTTCTTCAATGTCTGCCAAAATTTCAAGACTCTCAATATTTTCAATCGATGGATCAATTAATAACCCTTGCTCCAAGATTGGTCCGTCATTGGAATCTATTGTCCGCTTTGGTGCTGTCTTCTTCCTAGTTGTAGTTTTGGGTGTCTTTGTAGCATATGTTTTGTACCATCCTCGCGAAATCCTGATCGGCACCGGCAATTGATTGTTTGCATGAATGCATGTAGCAGATAAATTTGTATCTAGTTGGCGTATCAAGCCATAAAATTTCAATGTAGTGTGCCTTGTATGAGATGCAGAAAAAGTTCTTGCAAAAGTATTCATGACATGCGCCGATAATCTCTGGTCGTAACAAAATATGGGCAAGTTTGATTATTAAATTTTTAAATAGATTTCCAGGTATACCATTCACCCACGCCAACTGCTCGGCAGATTTTGAAGTGGATATTGAAATTAGTTTTTATGTTTGAATAATATTCAAACGCGTGGTCACGCGCGTTTGCGCGTCTTGTTGTGGCTTATAAAATAATTTATAAGCACTCAAAATATTAGTTACGAGTTAAATCTCAGATTTTTTTTGGTAACCTTCATATTTTAGTATTGTATGGTCTATGTACAATTTAGAGATTAAGATATGATACAGAATCATAGTAATCCAAGAGCAGTCTTTGCCTTGTTTAATGCCGGAATTGATGACGCATAGGCTCTTGTTGCACCGTCCAAAAGTATTTGATCAAGATATTCAGGATCAGCCAAAAGTCTTTCGTATTCTAATCGGACAGGATCCATCAGATTAATTACAATTTGTGACACATAATTCTTCAGCTCCTTTGACCCAGACATCTTGCTAAGGTCTTCAGCTAAATCTTCGGGACTAATACCTTTCACGCCTGCAGCTATCGAAATGAGATTAGAAACGCCCGGCCTTTCTTCTTTATCGTAATATATTGCTTTAATACTGTCGGTCGCAGAACCTTCAATTTTTTTCTGAATCTGGTCAGGAGTATCAGAAAGCAAAACGCGGGAGTTTAATGACTTGTCTGATTTTGACATTTTCTTTAACGGGTCCTTAAGGGACATGACCCGAGGAGTACTAGCTATATGAACATTAGCAAGCAAAATTTTAAATAAAAAAAATACTTGTATGGATAACGTACTAAGCTGAACTTGCGGGATTTTAAATATTTTCTGGCCAACCTTTTTGTTAAACTTTCTTGCAATGTCGCGGGTGAGTTCTAAATGCTGAACTTGATCTTCTCCAACTGGAACGTGTGTTGCACTAAACAATTAGCCATAAAATTCAAGCTATGTTCAAATTGGTGTTACATACTTGTGAAGTAAAACGTCTGCCGCTTGTAGAACTGGATAGGAAAAAAGGCCCAGTTGCAAACGTTCCATAACTTGGCTATCACCAGCCGAGGATTCATCCTTCAGATTTAGTTTGCTCTGCTACTAATAAGTATACACGAATTACTTTGAATACTGAGATGACAAATATGCTGACCTTCCATTGAGTCATTCTGTTAAGAGATCCAAAGCTTGAAATGCAAGTTAGCAGCCAGGAAAGTTCGGCATGGCCCGAGACCTAACTGTCCTTAGCATTTGTAACTCAAAAAAGTAAATGTTTTCGTTCAAACCTTGCTCTGTTCATATAATATGCATTTTTTGACGTCTACACCTGATGCAATTATCATGGCAGCGGCTTGACGTCTATGTTCTCGCAAAACGTCTGGCGGCGGCGGAACCGTGAGCGCGTGTAAGTCTGCAATGCAAAAAATGAGTTTTTCATTTGCGGCAGAATTTTTTGACAAATCTGCCCAAGAACGAAGAGCTCCGAGGAAATTACCGAGATGAGCTATGCCGGTGGGTTGAATTCCACTGAAGATTACTTTCGGCAGGATTGATCCGGCAGTGGTTGCAATGTCTGTGGTAGAATAATATTTGCATTTGCGCAAATGTTGCTGTTCAATGGCATTTAAAGAACCTCTGCATATTTTGTTTAAATTCCTTCCTATTAAAGAAACCATGATACTCCTCCCATAGATACAAGCTTGAACGGAAGTTGAATGATCTATATAATATAAGCCATTATGTTTCAGGGGGTTTGGATTTAAACTCATTTGTATACCCTAGCCTGCAAACGTTTGTGGCACTGGGCGACAATTTTTCGCGTTACAAAGAACTTCCGAAACGAAGATCTTGCGATATCGCTAGAGGGTCAAGGATATTAAATTTTGCATGCAACATCAAGCCTCTAGGATGAGTTTCAGAATTTGCGGTGCTCGACCAATTCAATTGGCTGGACAAAGTTTGCACCGTGGTATACAAATTCGGCATACTTCAGTTTTTTCACAAGTTTCAGACAAAGTTGGCGTTCACAATCTTACAAAGAATTCGCAAACTGGACAAAAAGTCGTGTTATCGTCTACCGCAGATCATCCAGCTCTTGGACGACCAATCCCATTAAATGTTGAGCTCAATCACTATGCACCATTGAAAGTTAGCATTCGCCATGACATTCGCGTGGCCGAACTTTTCCTGCACTCCTACATAAAAGAAGATCTAGAATTTTTTGCAGATTTTGCGCTAAGAGCAGCTTTTTACTTAGACATTCCAGCCAAGGGAGCCATTCCTCTTAAGAGGAAAGTGCAGAGATGGACCATGCCGAAGTCACCGTTCGTGCATACCAAAGTTAAAGACACGTACGAGCGTATTACATACAAGAGAAAAATCGTTATTTATGACACAAACCTTGAAACAATCGAGCTCTGGTTGTCGGTTTTACGGAAATATGAGTTTGCGGGTGTAGGATTAAAAGCTAACTTGTTTTCGAACGAGTCAATAGACTTGGAGTTGGACTAAGGGATTATCGAATGTATTTCTGGGAAGCAATCAATGTACATATAACCAATTTTGATTAGGTGAATCGTAAATGCATAGAAATGGATGATAATTTTTCATTTTTAGCTTTTTTCTATATAGCTTTGAACACGGACCAATACCCTGATTCTGGTGGTCTCATATCGTGGCTAGTTTCTAATTGGATTTTCAGCTTAATCCAATAACAAAGTTGGAATTTAAACTACAGTCCATTGTTCACGCTACTAAAGATCAGTTGACCGCTTCGCAATTATATATTGCGCTGACTGGTTGCTGGGGCAACCACACAAGAATTGAGCCTCGAAGCCGACAACAATTGCGTCTTGACTGCGTCTATTGGATTTTTTTTATTTTGTTGATTTTTTTACCTTAGATATCAGGTTTGACATTTTATTTTTATGTTATATCTGTTTAGGACGTTATTGTTTGGCACTAACACAGTGAATCTCTGCCCAAGCGTATGCTCATTTGCGCTTGTTACACGACCACCAACGTGCTGCCTGATAACAAACACGTATTTATACCCCGGACTCCCCACTTTATTATCTGAATTTCTTTTCCACGGCATCGCAGCAGCAAACTACACTGTTTTTGTTTAGCTGAGCGATTTTTTTTTTTCTTTTTTTTTGCCTGGAATCTATTGTTGATATATATATCACCATTCCATGGACTCTTCGGCCATGCTTGAATTGTCGCCGTACTCCAAAGTGCAGGCTCAAACAACCGGTTTAGATTCTTCTGATGCTGTTTTTTTACCTTTTAACCAACAGCCATCCAAATCGTTTATTTCATTCCGATCTGTTTCTTCTGTATCTAGCAATGGCATAATTGGGTCAGGAAGACCAAGAACTCCTTCTCGCGCTGGTATATCTCGGATTTCTGCTTCTTCTGAGTCTCCGCTTCGTGATAACGATGGGTTGGACGCTATTCCGTCAACGTTATTGGATTCGCCTCAAACGGAAAATAAGCAAAACAGAATCGCGGCAGAATCGAAATACAAGTTTGGTGGCTCCTCTGTTTCTTCGTTTGGGCTGCAACGAGTTCCGGAAAATTCTAGTCTCGCTGCTGCTCATGTTCAAGATCGGCGTTCATTCGATCACGAACCTTCTATATCGATGAACTTGCAAGGTTTGGTGGATATTCCTCTAAACCTCAAAGTATTTCTAATGTAAACTTTAGGAGCTATAGTTTCTTCTGCCTGTGACTATGAGACTGCAACTCGACATCAGCTTTCTAAACGATCGGTTAGTAGTAGTGAAAGTTTTAACCAACCTCAATCAGATTCCTCGTTGTTTTATAATGAGCCGCAAAGATACGATCTCTCTGCGAGTTTTGAAGCGTTAAGTGTTTTGAGCTCGTCTTCTTCTGCTAGATCTTGGCGGGCTCATATTCAAGATAATAAAAGCTTAGGCAATCATGAATTTCGCAGTTCATCATTACTCGGTAAAGACTATGTTAGATTCACAGAATCGATTGCAGACGATGGAAGAATCCAGCCAAGTCGATACCTTAAAATTTCGGGACTTTCAAAGACAGCCGATGCAAATTTAATTTCTGAAAAGTTTCATGTAAGGTTAATTTGCACGAGCGGAAACAACTATTGATTTTAACTTTACAGGGTTTTGGAGATCTCAGAGGCGTTTATGCCAGAGAGATTGGGCTTAACGGTTCTATAATTCTTGGGTACTTTGACCTTCGTCATGCCGTAACTGCTTATAAGACTATTTGCTCTCAGCCAATTATGGGCTATAATTTACGGCCTCAGTTCTTTCCTAAAAGTTATTTGGCTCAGGTATTTTTTTTTTCTGTTAAACTCAAACGTGTTGGTTTTATTAACGTAAATAAAAGATGTATGAAAGTGGCATAGATATCCCGTTTATATCGAACAACGAGGGAGAGCTTTATATTTATTTCAGCAGCGGTTCCGCAAAAATGGCGCGTGGCATTCTGGAGAAATATCTTCCACCATTTGGGTCTATTCAATCGCTTAAAATCGAAAATGAGGCACTAATTGTTTGTGAATTTTTTGATGTCCGCGATTCCGCCTCTGCTGTTCTAACTTTAAATGGAAAAGTTATTGATGTAAGTTTTATTTTATGATCTATGGCTATAAGCGTTTGTCATAATATTTTAAGGGCGTGATATTTTATGTATCGTTTAAAGACAATGGCTTTCCAAATATTGATTCCTTGGCTCCAGGTGAGTCTTCTCCACATAACTCGCTTTCCCAGACTTTTGGTCCTACTGGGTTTGAAAATTGGCTTCCAAGGCTTTCACCTGAGACACCCGCATTTGGAAAAAAGCGTGGGGGACCATTAAGTACTATGAATACGAACATGGTCGCAGAAAGAAATCGACCACATGGAGTCACGACTGGATCCGAAAGTCCATTTGATCAATCATTGTATGGAGATGGTTTTCTGGTACATGGCCAAGTTCAAGAATACGGGAATCAGCCCACAACTCTAGACAAAGCGGAATACTTTGCTAGATTAAATAGAAGACATTCAACCTCTATTCCAAGAAGTCCAGGATCCGATAGTCAATGGGACGCAGAGGCATCTTTGAGTATGATTGATTTTAGGCATGTTATCTTTTGCTATTAACAATACCAGCATTTCAACTAGAAACCATTGCAGATCTGTCATCCCGAAATTATAATGTTTATACCAATGCTACGGTTCCAAAGAATAACGTGGTCGATCTTGAAAAAATAGCTCGAGGGCTGGACACTCGGACTACGTTAATGCTCAGAAATATTCCAAACAAGGTTGACCAGCAAATGCTGAAGGAATATATTGACGTTACCAATAAAAATACTTATGACTTTTTATATTTGCGTATTGATTTTTTGAATAAATGCAAGTAAGTAAATCTCGACTTGAGAAATACCTCATGCTAGATGGTTTATGGTTATTAGTGTCGGCTACGCATTTATATCATTTACCTCCCCTGAGGCGATCATTACGTTTGCTAAAGCTCGTGCGGGCACCAAATGGTACAGTTCAAATGTGAAATAATCAAATTATATACTCATGGTTTTTTTAGGAATCGGTTTAATTCAGAAAAAATATGTGACATTTCTTATGCCAATATATAAGTTTTCTTTGAATTTTTCAGGCAATTTCTATTATACTAACAAAGCTATACTCAAGGAAAAGAGTGCTTAATTGAAAAATTTCGCAATTCAAGTGTTATGGATCAGGGTACATGTTTTGTGAATTGCATTTTTCATACCTGTCTAACTTTAATAGACGCTGCATATCGTCCAAAGATATACTATTCAGATGGTCCGTTAAAAGGCCACGAAGAAGAGTTTCCTCCGCCAAACAACATGAATAGGAAATTACGTTCGTTAGCGAGTATTCAACAGATAGGTGAGCATTACGGTGTGTTCCGAATTACTGTCGGCTAACAGTTCATTAGGGTTATTTCCACCTGGAAGTAACAGCGCTAGTTGGAGACGAATCGCTCGTTACTAAAACACTTCACTAATTTTATGCAATATTTTTTTTTGATTTATGTATTTTTATTTTCAGGTATTTGCTTCCTTGGGTTTTCAATGATCTTACGTTATCTGGTTTTTTTTGTTATAAGGTCTTGTTTTTTGTTGGTATGGTTTCTTGCGGGAAAGGATTATTTGACAAACTTGAATTAAGTTTTTCCATTTTGATCTAAAGCTCTATTTTGCACCTTGCGATTCTTTTTTTTTTTTTTTTTTTTTAAATATTGGTTAATGATTTGATCAAAATCAGGAGTGTTTGGAATGTGGAGTTTTGTCGCGAGTTGAAATTACAAACTATATTACTTGTACCTCCTCCATCTATTTTTGGGGGGGATAGTTTTTTTTATCAATTGCTTGCGGATCATCACAAGTTATCAAACGGATAAATAAATTTAATTTGCTGAGGACATACATAATATAGAAAAAACACGTGGCCGTTTGCAATTCCAAAAATGGCCGGCAAGGCGTAATTTCGATTAACCTTCAGGAAATAGTGATGCGCGACTAAAATGGCCTTAATTAAGGGCATAATCGGCAAATGGGGTAATTCTTGCCTCACCAGGCGTGATTGATATCAAGCAATGAATGGCCCGCATTATAAATATGGCTGCTTCCGCATGCTCCATTGTTTTCCAGTCAATCAATCAACCAACAGATAGACCTTAGAACGTACTATTTTTGTTATCATTACCATGGCCCCTAGAGTCGCGGTTAGTAGTACCTCAATTTGTTAAATGAAGTTAATTGCTGTTGATCTCTAACCTTGCCTGACAAGATCGTAATCTATTCGTTATACGGACACATTGCCAACCTGGCAAGAATTCAAAAGGCAGGAATTGAGCAAGCTGGTGGTACCGCCACGATCTATCAAGTTGCCGAGACTCTTTCTGATGAAGTTCTTGGCCTGCTTAAGGCTCCAGCCAAGGAAGATTTCCCGATCGCGACGCCCAAAACGTTGACCGAATACGATGCGTTCTTGTTTGGCGTGCCTACCAGGTACGGCAACTTCCCGGCGCAATGGAAAGCATTCTGGGACGCGACCGGTTCACTTTGGGCTCAGGGAGCGCTTCATGGCAAGTACGTTGGCCAGTTCGTGTCGACCGGCACGCCCGGTGGTGGCCAGGAGGTTACGTTTGCGAACGCGTTATCGACATATGTGCATCACGGATTGATCTTCGTGCCGCTTGGTTACAAGAACGCGTTCCCGCAAATCACGAACCTGACCGAGGTTCATGGCTCCTCACCTTGGGGTGCGGGCACGTTTGCCGGTGCGGATGGTTCCAGGCAATTGACCGAGCTCGAGAAGGAGATTGCGTTGATTCAAGGAAAAACGTTTTATGAACAAGTGTCCAAGGCTTTTTAAAGTTCTATATTGGGCATCATGATATGATGGCTTGGGATGTTTATTTTAATTGTTGGTTTTGATGCATATATATATTTGCATTTCATATATTGTCATGATGAGAATGGGGGAGTTTATGGTCACATGGAATATAATGACGCTTGATAATTATTTTAAGATATATAGAAATACATTATATAAATCAATTTATTACCTGTTACGAACCTTCAATATTGTTCACAAATCCATTCTTGTACTTTGTAATTTTGACGACATCATCGATAGATTGATGGAATTTTTTTTTTTTTTTACATTCAGCCAATTTACGTACAAGATCGGGTGATGTAAATTATTTCAGTAATCATATATTTCAAGCCAAAAAAACGACCAGACAAGCAAACAATAATTACCAAGTATTCCATGTTTCGTTAAAAAAAATAGTTACAGACAAATGAAAGATACTAAAAAAGCAAAACAAAAACAACAAAAAAAAAGAAATATCCTCGATTGCTTTCCACTCATTACACCTGAAAACAACAAAAAAAAAGCAACATCAACAAAAACAAATCGTAAATACTATATACTGCACATATATTTTAAGCACGTATATATGATAGTATTTAGAGCAACGCAACAACAATTCCTATCAAAAAAAAAAAAAAAGAAAGACGGTACTGATTAGTCTAAGATAGTAAAAATGCACCTGATCCTTCTTCAATGGCCTTGGCGACCCGAGCTCGCAATATTTCCTTGTTAGTATAATCAGGAATCTTGAGATAGTTAACACAAGTCATGACACTAGGCAGATAATCATCTGGCGAAAACGGCGGCTCGTTTGGTTTGCAGACGATGGTAAATGTAGGTGTTAATGACTGGAACCCACCGATCGGCAGGTTTGGCGACCCAGTAATGAATTGTAAAAACTTTCGGCGCTCCGTTAGATTATATTCGACCATCACTTCCATGAGATTCTGAACCGTCTTGCTGTTTATAGTGTAACCATGATCCGCTTTTATGGAATCGTGCAGAGCTAAAAAAAAAATTGGATTAGCATACAAAAAACAAGGGGGCATGTCCAGAATTACTCACTTTCCAAAGACCAATCTTCATCAGATTGACCGCAAAGCATTACCAGCTCTTCCGGGCTAAACGCACTCATGGCAGAAAATGAAAACACTGAAGAAAATCCTTTACGGAATTCATTCAGCTGATTTTCAACTCCACTTCCGAGCGTGGCATCAATAACATGGTTCACATATTCATCAATGTTTTCAATCGTAACAGCAACATTGCTCCCATCTGTAATCAGTTCATAATCAGGCTGACCAGGAAGTGTAAAGTCCAATGCCAAGTCGTCTACTGTAACTCCATTGATCTCGATATTGTCGATCTGTTCTCCGTTGCGTATGCGCTTGGCTTTCTCACTCGCAAAATCATTTAGTAACTTAAGTGAGCGTGCTACTTGAGCGTCGACACTCTTAACTGATGCTAAGGACGGAACCACTGAATCCTGCTGGGCTCTGAAAAACATGGGATTGAACTTAATATCTAAAAGCCTAGAATCAAGTAGTGCTCTTCCAACAAATATTCCAAGTATGCGGAAGTAATTAAGTATTTTTTTGCCACTATCCGTCTTTGCCTTTGCATTTGATAACGGTAATGGATAAAGACCATGGGCACTAAACGCATACTCAGATTTGGCATCAGATTCATAAGGTCTCCATAGATTAAGCTTCTTCTTGGCAAATTCCTTCGAAACAGTAGCATAAAATTCGAGCGTTGGCCCTAATCCAGTTCCAACTTCATCAAAATATTCGACTTCCAAAATGCTAGGTGATGAGCCATAAATATCCATAACCTTCACCGCACTTTGCAAAATTTGCGATCTCAAAATACGAACTTTCTGCCTCATGGTTCTAAAGATAAACGGGCTATTACCACTATGACTATCCCGTCGATCTGATTCGCCTGATCTATTTTTCCATCTATTTATAGACCTAAAATGACCAAATGAAGTAGATTGCAAAAAAAGTCTGCGAGTATCAAATGGGAATAAAAAGGGATAATTCCTTGTTAAATCATAGTTCCAGTCCGGCAAACAACCACTCGCAACAATAAGCGGTTCTTCAAGCTGACGATTAAGTTTCGAGGTGAGCTTGCTGTTAATGAATTGAGTGACAGAAAGCGGAGGCAAATGCAAATTGTCATCGTCGAAAATTTCAGTTACACTTGCATTTAAAGCGTACAAGACTTGAAGCAATTGTAACACAGTGTATGTAGTTTTATCATTCTTCAATGAATCGGGAACGCCGGATGACTTTTCGCCATATTGCAGAGACTCCGCCTTGGCCACAGGCGGTGGTCCTGAAACTTTGCGGTATTGAACTTTATACATGGAATCCCATGAATAGCTCAGGAAATTTGGCATCTCAGTTGCAAACTTATGGATCGCGCCATATATAGTCAAATCATTCGATATAAAATTATCATTGATATAAAACTCGATATGCCAATCCTGTGGAGTAGATTGCAACGCAGAAGAATAACTTTGACGAGGCGTAGTGGATGAGGAACGCGAACCTGCAGGAATATCTCGCTTGGCAATATTACTGCTAGAGCCCTGACGGTCCATATATTCGCCAAAATTATCTAAATAATCATCATTAACAGAACTTTCGACATCGCTTTCCTTTTCATCATGCGATTCGTTCTCTTCTTCATCGTCTTCTAAATCATTGTCATTGGTAACAATTTTTCTATTTGATGGAGACCAAGACGAAGTTGCATTTTCAGGACTTCTAGATACAGAGGATGAAGCTGTTGGTGGCGAAGAAGCTGATGCGGCGAATGAAGCAAACGATGCAAAGTTCCCCAAAAATCCTGAGCTGCCCCGTCTCGATGAAGATTTATTACGCCCGTGGACGTGATCATCACCAATTCGAATTCGAAGGTAGTCATCTAAAGATTTTAATGTAGCCACAGCTGGGATCGAAACCGCAAATGATCGATACGACTTGGCCACATCGGATTCATCATCAGCCACTAGCTTTAGCCGAATCTGCTGAGATAATACTTCCAAAGGATCTTCCTTAACTAAACAATAATTAGTTTACGTAATAAAAACGTGTTAAAATAACCTACTAGATGCATGCGTAGTTGTGATTTCAAACTTCTCAGTACGCACTAGTGACTCTTGCAATTTTGAAACCAGAACAGCGAATGGTGTGTGATCAGTTTTGCCCTCAAGAAAAATTTTCAGGAACCTTTTTCTTGCAAGCAAGCCTTGTTCTTCTGTGGAGTTAGTTGTCAACAATTGTAATAAAGCTTCCAAAACCCCTGAAGTGAGTAACTCATAGCTAGAAATGGACGTAAGTGAGTTGGCGTAAAAATGCCCAGCAAGATTGACAAGGTTGCTTTCCAATTCAGAACCCGAAATTATCGCTTTACTCAACTCTTTCAATTCATTCAAACCTGAAATCGCTCTTTGCTCAGAATCAGCGGCAGAAGAGACGTACTTATCCATAAACTTCTGAGCAAAAGAAGAAATCCAGAAAGCCAGATTCGACTCATAACGAGATACCACCTTTGATGCCCAATTCAATCCGCGACTTGAGCTTTCAAAAGAAGCTTGAGAACGCTCTGAGGAAGGCTTTTCGTTATTTTCCCCAAAACCAGCTTCCTCGTCATTTTCATCCTCGTCGTCGTCGTCGTCGTCGTCGTCATCCTCGTCATCCTCGTCATCCTCGTCATCCTCGTCATCCTCGTCATCCTCGTCATCGTCATCGTCATTCTCAGAACTCTCGGAGTCCTCATGCGCAGCTTTCGTGATTTCTTCCTTAGACAAACTCTTAGATTTCAGTACTGCATCAGCCAAACTTTGAATCTCTGTTATAACACCTTCCCTCTCAAACTGCTCATCATATATGCTTGGTAATTTTTCTCGCAAAACACTCGCAATCTGGAGACTTGATGAGACAAGGGTCAGTTGCTCTTTCTGTGAAAGAATTGATGCCAAAAGTGATGAAAATTGAACAAGTCTAAGAGCATCATACAGTGTCTCCGTATCCAAATTCAAGAAAATTCGAAGAAAAGCGGCCAAGACACGTTGCCGAATGGCCAGATCAACAGTACAAGAATAGACATCAATTAAAACCGGAACTAATATCAATCCAAACCTTCTGACTTCTGGTTTGCACGTAACCAAAATATTAAGTTTTTCTGAATTCTTATCAGGCAAGATATTCATATGCTGAGTAAATTCTTCGAAATCCGGATGTTCTTCTAAATATTTTGCTTGTACTCCAGGAAGAAGCTCCGCTATAACGTTGAGCGTGGCTAATACTTGATCGTGTGGACTGTGAATAACTGTTTGCATGACAAGAACGCTGCTGCTAAGCTCCGTATCGTCATAACTCGATGGAGCAGATACTCCAGTCAAAATCTGATAAAGCTTGCCAATGATATCCTTTTGTAACATTATCGCGCACAGTTTAGATGAAATTTTGGCAGCATAGCCCAAAGCCTTTAGAAAATGAGCATGAATATGATGACCAATCACATTGGTAGGGCCCGGAATAAGAAGATCTAAAATCCGTTGTAATAACTCATCACTGATTAGCTGCTCTAGTTCGTCAGGACGGTATCGGAAGCTTTCAATGATTCGTGCGACACAAAGACAACCATTTTCTACAACCTGCTGATCTGAACCAGACAAAACTTGCAGCAAAATAGGCATAACATCGCGAACGGTTGGGAAACAATCGCTGGGAATGTTTCTGCAACAATTCGAAGCAACAGTAACAGCAGTCCGCTGCACATTTGTAGCAAAAAAATCAAGATATGTTAAGCAAGCCGTTAAACCACCTTCTTTAACTATGACGGTTGGATGTCCAACAGATATGCGTTTCAGCGTCTAAAGCTATTAGCCAGATTAAAAAACAAATAGAAAAAAATACTTATACTTACACTTAAAGCTTGTTCTGCAAGATCAATGTACTCGATCTCTAAAAGTTTTTGGCAAAGTACCGGTACCGCACCACAATAAACAATCGTCCTGGAACTGTGGGGAAGAGCGTCCATTAAACTTGCCAAACAACGGCAAGCGACAAGCATTGATTCAAAATCCTCAGGCCCAAAAATAGGATTTACCATAATATCAATTAACTCTCGGACAATCTGTTCGCAGGCAAACGCACTGGTAAACATATCCTCTGTAGAGACTAACAGCATATTTGAAAGTTCTTGTAATGTGATCATTCGCATTCCAGGATCATCATGTTGTTTCAAGTTTGCTGCCAAATCATCGAGACGCAAATTTAGTTCTGATACTATACCAGCAGAAACTGCTCCAGATAAGGAAAAAAGTGCAGAACTAAGTCCGTGTCCGAACATGGAAGACAAGGGAGCATTCCTTCCACCAAAGTCTGAAGCAGACTGAAGTGCATCTTCTTCTGGATCTTCTTCGTCTTCTTCACCATCACTACCATCACCATCGCCACCATCGTCATCCTCAAAGTCATCATCTCCGTCATGATATTCATCAATCTCTTCGTCCATTTCATCACCGTACATATCAGTTACTAACCTCGCGAAAGACGGTGTTGAAGAGTTGTAATCGTGAGATCTATTACTTTCTGAAGCATCTGGAGCAACAACAGAGGGAGCGTTTTCTACAGCCTGTAAATCTTCATCCAAATCATGGCGACTTTTTGATTTTCTCCCCCTGCCATTATTGGTTGGCGATCTGTTATTGATTCGGCTCTTGTTACTCTTGGAAGAGCCTCGTCCGTCTTGATTTCTTTCAGTGGTTGAATTCTTCGGCATGACTCGTAACGGTTCAGAAGAATCTGGTTTATTATGACGAAAACGCTTCTTTTGTGGTGCTTCTGATTCCGGAATAGATTCTAAATTTGACCGAGCTCGTTTCGTTTTATTGGTTTGCTCGGGTGAAGCCTTAGAGTTTTTCTTCTTTAATTGTTTTTTTTGAGATTGCGAATTTAAGACGGTAGGCTTAGATCTATATGCAAATTGTTAATGGTCCATGTTAAAACGGCTTAGAATACAACACATTGATGTACCTTGAAGACAGTGAAAGATTAGATGGAGACGGCTGATCCTTTAAAGAAGGTCCAGAAGATTCAGAATGATCGATCGTATCAATGGATATTGAAGAAGGCTGAGATGACCGACGAAGACGGCGATCAGTACGTTGCTGAGAAGATATCGGCGTGGTAGATAGCTTTTTGTGAGATCTAAGATCCATATGATTAGGGAGTCACGAAGCAACTTAAAGAAAGCTGTTGAAGTAGATGAATTAAAAGGGAGGAAAGGAGGAAAACAGTATTAGATGTTGGTCGCGTGCTTAGGCAAAACTCGCCATGTATCCCCCCTCCGTAGATCAACTGTATGTGTCGTCGTAAAAATAAAAATAAAATTCACGTCTCAAATAATCTTATAAGTTGCAAAAATAAAATTAGATATATACTCGAGCAGTAATAACTAATTGTGGAGATACTGACTTGTAGCGCAAGTAGTTCAAGTGCGGCAATTCAAGTCCGTTCTGGCTACAAATAGCACCGGCGAAAGGATATTCGCGGTCACCACAAAATAAAAAACTTGTTCAAAAACAAATAATAAATCTTTCCCAATTAATGCTCAGTAAGATGATGTTGAGGTAATTAGAGGGAGAACTTATTAATACTGGAATGATGTTAGATTAGCAACCAATTACTGGATTTGTCGCGGTTGCGCCAACGGTTAAAACCTAGCAAGAGCAATCGTAACAAGGTTCAATCTTTAAACCAGAAGCGTTTCAACCCTAAACACAAAACTACCGGTACCTATTCAAGCAAACTGTTTCGTCCAAGTGTTGGCAAGAAAAAAAGAAGTATATGTTAATCAAATATTGTTCAAAGGAGATTTGGAGTGGGACGGGTGGTTGGTGGTTATATATATGCATGTGGGGGCTTAAACGTGCCAACACAGATCTGGCTACGCGCATAACCGGCTCGGTGTTTATGAATGCTTGATCTTGCCTTAACCAGCTGTTGAAGATCGGTGATAAGTCTCTTTGGTGAATCCAAAACATACAATGTTCTACAATCTACAACAACTATTATTATGATTATTTATTACGTGATGATCTGAATTGACAACCAAGAATCGATACGTCGGTACTTTGCGGTTTGCTTTATCAATTAATACTCCAAGAGTTAGGCATGCATACATTTCAGTTTAGGTATTGAGCCAGCTCAGGTGAATTAAACCTGTTTGATGTTAATATGGCAGCCATGATATGCCTTCACTAAACTTACGCGTGATATTTTCCAGACAGTTCCTTGGGAGCGTGCACAACAAGATTGGAAATCACAGTCGCAGGAGCATTGGTAGGTTCGATAGTGCCTTCTTCCTTGATCTTTGCAAGATACTCATAGTGGTCACTTCTCATGCTGCCACCATCTGTTGGAACCAAATGCCCTTGTCAATACCCATCATATAAAATTTTAATAGAATTTAGCTTTTCTTACGCTGTGTTCTGATCTCCTCTTGCATTGATGTATCCATGACGCCGGGATCAACGGACACTGCGGTGATGTCTGGCTCTTCAACGGCAAGGGTAGCAGCCAAATGATTGACGCATGCCTTTGAGCTGCCATACGCTTCCCATCCGTAGAAGTGGGATTCGTATGAGGCTTCGGAAGAAACCAAGAGAACGCGGCCCTTTGATTGGCGCAGGTAAGGAATTGCGTCCTTGAGCTAAATACGTTTAAAATATTTTGTTAGTTTGAACTATGCACCATCATAAAAAAAAGAGTATATATACCGTGGCAAGAATGGAAAAGAAATTAATATCAAACAATTTCTTGAATTCGTTGATATCGGTTTCCGCTATGGTAGAAATCGGGTGAATAACGGCAGCGTTGAATACAATGCCGTTAATTTTGCCAAATGTTTCGATAGCAGTTTTGACTGCTTTTGAACCTGTCTTGTAATCTGAGATATCACCGACAACAGATCTCGTTAAATTAATAACATGAAGGTATTATTTAAAACTTTAGTAGTTGACATACTCTACTTGTCCAGGAAATTTTTTAGACAATTTGGCTAAGCCTATCTGAGACCTGGCAACTGCAACAACATTTGCAGAAATCGGAGCTGAAAGAAGTTTCTCGGCGATATTGAATCCCAGACCTGCTTGCGTGTTAAGAGATAACGCTTATCAGGTAGATCAAAAAAAAAAAGGACAACTCGCCTCTGGAGGCACCGGTGACAATAAATACTGAACTCTCATTAACGGCCATTTTCATTCAAGTTAATTGATTAAATTTTCTTTTAATTAACAAATAAAAAGATAATAGTTATCAAAATCTGGATGGACCTTGTTTTTTATGTATTTTACAACTACGGAATAGATATGCTTGAATTAAGTTGAACGTTGTTCAATTAAACTTTTCGCGCGGAGGTTGAATGTGCAGATACCTCGATTTTCAGTCTCGATAACCTGCCAATTCGGCAGCATTGAACCTGTTGCTAATCAGAAAAAAAAAAAACAAAAAAACATTCTGAACATTTTAAACAATAAATCTTACTTGTAAGCCAATCCGCTTAGGTCCTTGGTGGCGTGAAGAACCAAGTTTACGGCGACTCCGCCTGGAAGTTCAGGCGGAGAAAGCGCGTGGTCGCTTTTCAATTTTATGAACCTATCGTGCTCTGATTTTTTCATTTCCGCGCCGTCTGGTTGGTTTAGTTAGCTCAGTCATCTTTTTTGTTATATATATACTAATTAATAATGCAAAACGTACGTTTCTCCCTTAAGGCAATTTGCATGTCCGTATCCATCACGCCAGGATCGAGAGCAAAAGAAATGATCTCGGGCTCTTCTGCAGCAATCGTAGCTGAAAGATGTTCTGTAGCTGCCTTGGAAGATCCATATGCTCCCCAGCCAGACTATGAAACAATTAGCTAGTTTTTTAATAAACAGTTTGTTAACATTGACATACATAGTAGTGACGAGTCGCGCCGGAAGAGATGAAAACAATTTTACCCTTTGACTCTCTCAGATATGGTGCTGCCTCTGTGAACTTTCATAATCAGTCAGTAAAATATCACTATCGATTGAAACGCAGCAGATGCACTTACAGTAGAGATTAATGAGAAAAAATTAGTATCGTACAATTTCTTCCATTCCACGATGCTAGATTTTGCCACCACGGAAATCGGTTCCAAAATTGCAGCATTAAAAATAATACCGTCAACCCTTCCAAATTTTTCAACAGCTGCCCTGACAATGTTCTTGTTGGTTTGCTCGTCCGCGACATCGCCAGTCACGATCTCGACTTGGCCTGGGTATTCAGCTTTGAGCACTTCCAATGACGATGCGGTCCGAGCTACGAGAACGAGATTTGCTGAATGCGGTGCAGATAAAAGCTTTTTGGCGATAGATGCACCAAGGCCTTGAAAAAGTGTTAACGCATGATTCGATCACCAGCACGGATAGCTTTGACTTGCCTCTAGAAGCTCCAGTGACAATAATAACCGGTGCCATGCTAATAATGACGGCAACTAATTATAAAGAATTCTTTATAACGTATTAAAAATTATTTGTACTCGATGATCACAAATTGATTGATAAATTTTCAATTGTTATGCTCGTCCCTTGATTGGCTACAAAAACTCATTTATCACAGTGAATTGTTACGTAAAACGCGTTTCCATGATAACGTTATATCGCAAACACATTTCATTACAAAACAAAAGTATGCATGGCTATAACATAGTGTCGTAGCTGTTTACAAAAAATGTTGCAGATAAATAGTTGACGTCATCAATACAGAGTAGGTCTACAGATAACTCAAGATTCCAATTATTTTTTACAAACCAGAAAAAAAGACCAAATCATAAATTCAAATTATGAGGAGAATGTTCCAAAAAATGAGAATTTTTTTTTAGCTCTACAATCATCTGAACAAATTCATAATATATATTAAATGATTTACATTTGTGGCTTTTTTCATGATTCAAACACCTGGGTCGAGATCAAGGTTTTGGATTTTCACGTGACTGGGTTTCAAAAATCGTACATGTATATATATCATTGTTCTATTTTACTGAAATATCTCTGATCACAAAACGTTTATCTATTTTAAGATTATGTTTGTCATAGTATCAGATATGGATAATTTTTTTATTTTTTTTTTGTTTTTGTTTTGGTGCAAGCACATATTGCATAGTATAGGTACCATGACTGAACCGATTTAAAAATGCAAAACATTAAACCTTAAACAAGCTTTATATAATTGTTTCAACGGTTTTCTTTTTTTTGCCGCCACCTGTCAAAATATTAAGGTTTTTGGGTACACGTTGTGGTGACAGGAACTGCTTAGTAGTATTTATGTAAGTAAAGAGGTAAATTAAAGTGTTTAAACAAATGAGCTAGACGTTTAAACGTTTAGATTATTTTTTTTTTTTTTGCTGCATTATAGTACGAGATCGTTTGTGGTTTATAATGAGGTGGCAAACAATCGTGGATTTTGGGTACCGTTGTACTCCATGCCGGAAATCGAAATTGCGTATGTTGCATTAACCCAATTAAGTAAAAAAAAAATTTGGGTACGGGCCTACTTTAATCCGACAATTTTTTTTTTTCATTGATTACGTTACTTCTTTCCCCCTTTTGCGTTTTGGCTTGTGCAATATTTTATTGATCATCGGTTTACGGCCAACGCGTGGGGTCATTAAGTATTATCCATTACCAGTGACTTTCTTGTTTTTTTTTTATTTATTATTTTTCTCAAAATCTTTATTATCAGGTCTATAATTCGGTTTAAATATTTTTATTTTTTTTAATGCAAGAGAAATTAAGTGCGACTTGTTTCTATTTTAAAAACAAAAGCGGCAATTTCAAGGAGTGTTGAAGTTTATCGCCCAATTTTCCGGGCAAACCCGTTGGGTACTCGTACCCCGTGCAGATTTTGTATTATACCCAGACATACACAGTCATGTGAATAATAAAATAAGCCATGTGGCAAATAAGCACACCTGGCAATACATGATCCACGATAATGTTTAGTTTTATATATTATATTTTAAGGTCCCAAAACTATTGGACCAAGTAGTACATATATATGAATTCATTTTATAAAAACCTGTATAACCGTAACCAATAGACAATATAAAAAGACCCCCTTCCCCCTTTTCCCGGATAAATTAAGCGTGCGAACCACGCTGATGAAATTAACAAGCCCTTACGAAAAAAAAAAAAAAAAAAAACCCAATATGTACAAAATGCCTGTTCCTGTATGCCTTTACAAAATGGTGTAACCACCGTCAATCAAGACATCAGTACCGGTGCAAAAAGAAGCAGCATCGGAAGCGAGCCAAAGCGCGCATCCGGCAAGCTCTTCAGGTTTGCCTAAACGTTTCATGGGCGTGCGACCTTTCCATTCACCAAAATATTCATCTTCATAAGCGTAGTTAAGAGGCGTATCCATATATCCAGGTGAGATGGAGTTACATCTAATTCGATGTTGAGCCCACTCGGCAGCAAGAGATTTCATCAGGTGAATGACGCCGGCCTTGGAAGCGTTATAGGCTGACTGGGGTTGAGGCCAATTGACAATCGATCCAGACATGGATCCAATGAAGATGATGGATCCGCCGTTGCCAGCAGCAATCATGTGCTTGCCAGCAGCTTGAGCACAAATAAATGAGCCGTTAAGGTTGATGTCGATAACACGTTTAAACTTGGCCGGGCTGTAGTCTTCAGCGTGAACAAGGTCTGCCACGCCAGCGGAGTTGATGAGAATATCAATCTTGCCAAAATCAGCAATGATCGAATCAAACACGTCGTTAACGTTTTGCTCGTCGCGGACATCGACGCGGTAAAACCTGGCAGTGAGTCCGTAGGTCTTGTGCAAAGTAGCGCAGGCTTGCTCACCAAGATCAGACTGCAAGTCAAGGATGGCGACTCCAGCAAGCCCGGCAGCACTAAGACCTTCAATCATCGAATAGCCAAGACCGCGAGCACCACCGGTCACGACCGCAACCTTGCCGTTAAGCTTAAACATGTCGAAAACGTTTTTGGGAGCAACGGCAACAGGTGCTTGTTCGACCGCATCAGCGGGTTCCGAAGGAGGCGTAGGAAGAAGCGAAGGAGGAGCCATGATGACGTCCTCAATCAATGTGTTTGAAATAGAGCTCATAAATGCCGATGAATGGGAATGACGCAGTTTATGTTTGGGGCACAAAAAAAACCGTCTAAAATTAAGAAAACCAGTCCTGGGCTGGCAACTGGCAAGGGCAAAAGGGCCCTTTTTATATATATCTGGTCGCTTAGTCTATGGCCGGAGGGGCTCGGCAAAGAAATTTTTCTTAGTTGAGAACATGGGGTACCTGGGTACTGTGGGTACTGTACTGCGCTTCCTCATCTGGAACTCCAGCCGCTGAGGGTTCCGTGCGCACTCCGCAAAAAAAAAAAAAAAAAAAAAATTGAACAAAAATTTTTTTCCGCTTTGCTTTGCTTTGCTTTGCTGGTTTTATTAGCCAACGTGATATATTATTCGTGTTTACTGAATATTAACTATTTTTTACATGTGTTACTACTGTTTCGGGTCATTCTTCCGACTACATATATATTACCAAATACCAGCAGGGCAACTCCGAACCACGAAACATTAAAAATGGAGCATTCGTATTTCCCAAAACAGAGCGTTCCGGCTCGTGCGTGCCCTTGTGCGTCGCCACATTCAACGTTTGCCGCCTGACTTGATGTTCTATAATTATGCATACCAATGTTATTCGCAAAGTCCGATATTTTGCTCCGGCGTTTCATTTCAACTCACCATTATCTACGTCGTACTTAATCAACTTCAATCGTGTAAATGTATTCTTGCACTAATATTTTTTTGGTTTTACAAATGATACATTCACACTGAAGGATAATAAAAAATTTACTATGCGTAGTTACAAACCACATTGAATTACTATATAATTAACCCTCAATAAAAGTATACGCTAAATTCCTTCAAATTTCAAATAATTTCTACTTTGCCTTCCTCCAATGAAACAAAAATAAAATAAAATAAACCTGCAGCTTCACAAAATGTCACTATATTCTTACATTAATTCAACATAATTGGCCGGAAACTATCATAAAAGTCAGTTCAGTCAAATATCATAATTCGAATATTGGCACATTTTACTTACTATGCCTTCTTTACTGTCCTTTCGTCCGGTCCACCAGTCATCTCGCGACTCGCTTTTCTTCACAATACTGATAATATCTCCCTTGCGAAACCCGAGATCTCCCGACTGTTCTCCTTCAAACGTGTACAATGCAACCGCTTGAATTCCTTTCGGTCTTCTGGGCTCACTATCACCGTATGATCCACGCGAACTTCCCCCTCCTGATCCTCTACTGCTTGGATCATTTCGTCCACTTGATCTTCTGTAATCAGGTTCATTATAATCTGAATCATTATAATTTGGTTTTGGCCCTGTAGGACGAGACGGCTTGTCGCTATATGTCGACTCGAAATGTTGTCGCTGAAATTTTCTGTTTGAATCTGACTCACGGACGCCACGACTAGCACGACCGCCATGATCATAAACATCATCTTCCCAACTGGATTTCTTTGACTCTCGGTCATAACCGCCTTGTCGGCTATTCCAAGAGCTGTTTTCGTCGCGATCGTCATAGTCATCATATCTGCGTCTACTACTGTTCGAATAGCTTCCATTCCGTGCTCGTCCACTTCCACCGCCACCGCCACTTCGTCCTCCGTATCTTCGGTCTCCTGAATCAATGGAAGAGTCATCATCATCATCACCATATGTAGGAATGTCATTATAGATGTCATCGTCATAAACAGACTCAAAGTTTCCTCTAAACACTCGTGATTCTAAAACACGAAGAAGAGGATCGGCCCCGGGAGGGGGTTCGACTGTGCCTGACAATAGCTGCTTGGCAGTCACACTTCCACCATAAAACTTTCTATTCGCATCACGGCGCTCGACAAGTGCCGATCCTTCAAGAGAAACTCCAGCGAAAAGTCCCCTGGTCTTGGAATAGGAGAAAATAGCAGCCACTGATTTCAATGATGCGCTGCCACCTGCTTCCACATTTCGACCAATCGGACCCGCCGCAACTGAAATGTTTCCACCTAGTGTTATACTACCCAACTGAGAAAAGGATTCCACCGCTGCACGGGTGTTCAAAATCATGACGAAATCAGTCAATTCGGCACCAATCTGACCACCCACGCCGGCACCTGCAGTAATAAGCGCAGAAGGCGCAGACCAACCTGATCTCGAATTAGCACTAAGCTTATCAAAACACAAAAAAAAAAACATTCTAGATTCTTACTTCCATCAGGTAACCTGGCAATCACAATTCCAGATCCTGCTCTACCGGAAAACAAAAATCCAGCTTTCAAAACTGTGATTATAGCCAACCCTTTGGCATTGGCAAGAACGGATGGCGGGATAATCTAAAAAGCGATAAGCAACAATAGTCAGCAATCACACACCGACTAAAAAAAATAAAAATATAAAAATTAAATCCATCAAATTGCATACCGTATCCATTCCAAGAACTTGATTAGGCTTGATAAACGAGGTTAAGATGCGAGCAGCTTTCCTAAGATAAAGTTAAGCAACATGATCGATTATCGGAAATGACATGTTCAGGCATCAAGTGATTTTAAACAATCAAACACATCCATCAAGCATATTTTTAAACATCATGCAAATTATTTAATAAATACTTGAGCCATTATCAATATATATATATATATATATATATATCCAAGATTGCTTACTTGCACTCGCTCTTCAAGCTGCTGGGAATCGGAGAGTTGATTCCAACCATTTCGGAAAAAAATAAATATCGTACAATCGGCTAATAGAAAGAAAACTTATAAACAAATAACACAAAAACTCCGCTCTTAAGTTTTTGCGCTAAAGAAAAAAAAGACTTCAGATCGACGTGTAAAGGAACAACAATATATTATAATTAGATCAATATGAATGGAAGTTGCGGATGACTTGGATGGCTGGGGCAAAAACACACGTAACGCTTAGTAAGCTATTTTCCAATGCTAAGTGTTCTGGTGCTCTTCGTACAATTCCGAGACAGCATAAATCTGCGCAATCAGCCCCTTATGTTCATACCCAACACTGTCGTAATCGAGTCACAAACCGGCAAATCAAATTGATGTGGGGCAACCGTCCTTATAACCAACTCTGTAAACAAGCGCACATAAGATGTACACTAAGCTAGCTAGGGTATGGGTGGGGAAATGGTTAGGGTAGAATAGAGGAATGTTTCCCCTGTATGCCCAGTTCGTCATCCCATTTAAGACTAACTGGTTTGGCATACAGAATTCCCGCACCCTGTTACAAACTCCGCATTATGTTTAATTTGACCAAATGGATAATACAATGCCTTATCACATTACCAATTCATTAAATTATATACATTAAAACCCTCCTGGTTCTTGTTCATGCAGTAAACTTGAAACTTGCTCATTAACAAAGCCTCCTCCCTCATCATGTTCGCCGTTCAGACTTTCTAATTCTTGGACCTCTTGCTTCTCAGAGTGCCTGAACGCTGGATTTTGTGCTACTCGTTCCCTAACACGAAGAACAGTCAAGTATCGTCTCCAGCGAATCAGGGCTTCCGCCTTTTTCCTTTCATCTTCCTCAAATTGCTGCTGCTCCATCTGAGCTTTAAACACAGCCATCACAGCATTGTTATATTCTTCAGCGACGACAATGCCTTCAACACGAGGCGTGGCTCTTCTCGATGCAAAATCGAATCCACAAACCGCATCAGCATAATCAATTCCTAATAACTTGGCAGCATTAGCTGCCCCGCGTAGACGGATATGCACCGCACCTAGGGGAACCATGGACGGAACAAAAACATCAAGATTACCGTAATCATTCTTTGGCACCTTGCTATTCACAACAGCCGGTGGAACATATAACTCGGTTTGAAAATCAGCATAAAGTCCCACCTCGTCATCATTATCCTCGTCCTCATTATCACTAGCAAGACGTGAAGACTTAATCACTGACCGCTTCTTGCCATGTTTCATCGGCTGCTCGCCAATCTTTATTTGTCTTCCAATTTTATACCACTGCGTAGCTGATCGTAACGTCTTCACATCTCGTCGCCTAAAAATAGGCTCCGTTTCAGACTTATTCCTGCCAATGGCAACCCGACCACATGGTACTAATGGATGAATAATTTCATTCTGTCGCAAATGTCGTTCCAAAACAAATATTGGATGCCCCTTGTAATCTTGAATATTGTTTGGCAAATCTTCTGATGCCTCCTTCCTCGAAAGAGCGGCATCTTCCATTTGATCAATCTCTGAATAATATGGTGATTGGAAAATTCTCATCACGCGATCAAACCATATTTGCCCGATTGGCTCGTTTGTAATTCTTGTCTTCCTGTTTTTTGCGTTGTAGAATTGAGCATACCGTCTGGTGACATCTTTTGCATGGCCAGCAGCATCATATGCTATTACATAAGACATCATGTTTGCCGTCTCTGACGCCGGTGGCTCAAATTTGCTTTTCGATTTTGGAACTTCAATCAATTTTTGTACCATTGGGTCAATGGATATCCACTGAAGAGACGCTTCGTCCCACACTTCCACCCAAAATATTGGATACGGTGCTTCCTCGATTTTAGCCGCATCGTAATCTGTCATGGTATACGCCAATTTAACAGGATTAAACTGTGGCCTTCGTAAACGCACTTTCGGTGGGGTCGATGGACCTGCCTCATCGTTATCTTCCTCCTGTTCAATTATTGCATTAGACAGACGACTTGGCTTCGTAGACTTGCTATTAAATGTAAATGATAATGGCTGAATGGAAAAAATTAAGCGAGCTCTAAGCCGAAAAGCTCGCAGCAGTGCACAAAAGCCTTGCGCCCCAAGATCTCTCGACCCTTCTAATCTTCCTAAAGACTTCCGGAATCCAACAAAATCCAATGATGGCTCAGCATTTTTTTGTTTTTTCATATCATCTATTTCTTCCCATCGTCTTTTCTGCATTCCGCGATAAATAATTCGAAATTTTTTGTTCCAAAAATTCATTACATGCCGTAAACCATCGAGAAATTTACGCGTTCTTTGAGGAACTGAGAGTGATTTATCCGGATGAAGTTCGGTACCAACTTCTGATGATACAAACTTCGCCAATTCACTCTAAAAACAATTTAGTATTACCCTTAACGAAAAATTAGCATTTTTGACAAACCTTTAGGACATGATCATTACACCACTTGCTGCGCATAGAGCCAAAATAAAGAAGACTAAGTAGATGAACAGAGTGAATTGACCATCTAGTCTCTCTATCTCCTTTCGTTATGGTTGATTTCTTCTTTTGAGTTTGTTTTCGCTGCGTTGTTTCGCCCAGTGTAAACTCTACTGACTGTGGCTGCTCTTCAGCCTCGAGATCATTCAAATCAACTTGGCTCGGCCCATTCATGCCACCTATTTCAATGTTTTCCCAATCACTTTCCTCGCTACCGGCACCAAAATCTTCATCATTCTCAAACATGGCAACTAAATCAGGACCATTTGGTTCTTCTGATAATTTCAACACTTCCGTAGCCGGAGTGTATTGTCGTGACGGAGCTGATGACGTGTCAGATCCGAGATCTATCACAGATTCATTGCCTAAGTGTACGTTGCTTTTAGCAGCTCCTGCAATTGAAGACAAGGAACGTTTTTTTCTCGGCAACTCTGGCTGTGAACTGGGATTAGTGACTTCATTAACCATCTCTAAGTACTCATACGGCACTTTCGCTTTGGCGGAACGCCTTATTGAAGATGACGTTCCTCCTCCACCATCGTTTCTGGATTTCCGTTTTTTTGACATCTGTTGCTTGTTTTTCTTGCTGCCCGATCTCGACGATGACGTATCGGAGATGGAGATCGCGGAAGCAGTATCACTTGAGACTGATACTACATCAAATACTTCTTCAGTTTCTTCTTCCTGACGAAAATTATCCTTTGGAGCAATAACTCGCTTATATTTTGACCCAGAGTTTAACGGCTGTTCTTTATTTCTCACAGCAGCCTTAGGGGGCATGCTAAATCGCAAGAATGATCAAGATTTTGAATTCGCATCGCGATGAGCAAAAAAGTACCTTTAGATTAGCTAATTTATGACGCATCATGTCGCGCTTATTTAAAACGCGTTCGACATTTGCGTCGACAAAATGCGCGCTCAGTATGAACGTTGTTGTATGTACGACACTTGAGATCTGTTGACTAGCAGAATATGTACTCTTTTAGGCAGATACAAGTTATGATTATGGTTTATACAAAGCTTATGAAAGACCTTTGATGTCATGGCAACTTAGCATCAATTATCAAATGGAATTCACGTTTATATTTCTTCTGTCTTCTCCGGCACGTGAATGGCTTGAGCACGCAATTTATGCTCTTTAAAACGCCATAAAGCTGCTTGTTCGTACAATATCATAATAAATTCACATTCAGGCGCCCGTAATGGCCCATCGAATGATACCCATCAATCCTCCTATGAAAATCAGGATTGGTTCAGGAATCTTCCAACCTCGCCCGCCAACAAATGCCGTCGAGGCAACTACGATCCACCATGAATCCTGACCAAGGCTGGCTCCTCCTTGCCATTTATCAGACAGATATCCGGATTCCCAGATACGGTAAATAGCAGTCCATACTAATCCGATGGCTGCTGAATTTATTCCACGGAGAATACTGGTTACGACAATATACTTACGGAGCTTATTCCAAAATGTAAACATTCCACCAGCAACAAGCATCCCGGGCGTATATATGGCGACGAAAGATACTATGCAGCCAAGTATGGATGATGACCCATGATTCATGTACGTCAAAGTTCCAAGATATACAGCGAAGTTGAAATTTGGACCTGGGAATGTTTGGATAATAGCCAGGCCAATTATGAAATCTCGCTGCGACACCCAGCCTTCTGCTACGATGTATTGGCGCAGCAGGGGAATCACCACCGGTCCTCCACCGAATATAATGGTTCCTATGTTACTTTAGTGGGATTGCACTTTTGTATGGGCAATGTCGACTCACCAGCCAGATACAAATTGGAGAAGAGCAAGAATGTGATAGGCAAACTATGGACCACGGCACGGATGACAATGATAAGAACGAACGTGAGTGTGAAGAATATAAGAATCGCGATACCCAAGAAAACCGGATAATTTTGTTCTGGGTTGTCATCGTCAATAGCGGACACTGGTGCGGCACGAATATTACTGGCATCAATTCCTTCATTTGAATCAACTGCTGCTGACACTGAGATGGATAAATCATCTGCAATTACTGGTCTCAGACTAGTACCGATACTTGATGTTCGACCAGCAATTCTTCTGCTGGCTGACGTTACTGGTTCCGGTCGGCTTGATTCCTGGTCGCGTAATATCTCTGGAAGCCAAACACTGTCATCATCAAGATTATTCATTTCCATATTGTCTTCGGCTATAGGTTCAGGTTTTATATTTTTTTTAAGTATGGCATGAAATCCTTGTTGAAGCGAGTACCAGATTTTTTGCATGACTCGCAAATCGTGGACAATGGCAATGATACCTCCTGCGACCATCAACACTGGGAAATACCAGAGTGCTGTATACACGACACCAGCAGCTCCGCCGAGAAAGATTAATGCGAGACTCAGTTTATCCGTAATAGTTTTATTGGATAACTGAGCAGCCGCTAGGAAAATCACGCCTACTGTTGCTGCGTTGAGTCCGCTAAGCAGTGCGTATACTGGCGCGGGAAGCGTATCACTCATGTTTGACACTACTAGCGCCAACGAGAACATTCCGATTGCGCCAGGAAGAGCCCAGTACAAAAATGAAATTAAAGCTGGAATAAGAGATGTATGCAACAACGTGATGATGAAGAGCAACTTTGTGGAAGCAGATCCTGGAAGTGCTTGCGCGACTGCAAATAGCTCCTGATAAGTGGATTCATTAAGCCAATTGTATTTTTCAACGAACAACCAATTAAACTATTTCAAAATAAAAAAAATTACAAATTAGTCTTTAGATGTTGATTGTGACTTACATTTTGGAACCTAAGGTTTAAAAGTATTCGGTTAGTCATGTTGGATATAACGGAGTACATGCAAACGCACTTACTGAACTACAGGACCTCCGAACGACGTTATACCCATATACCACTGATATTTGGTAACCTCTGAGATTTGTATAAATAAGCTTTCTTTAAGGAAACGGAAGTAATTGATAGCCATTATGGTCTCAGGTCGTTTCGAAAATGTGTATATTAATGCAAGGAATACATTTCTGCAAGTGCGATAACCTGAATACGATGGCTTCGGTTATTTTGATCTTAGCTTACATTGCCTCGTGAAAGACTGGGTACTATTGACATGGCTGACGAGTGAAATTGAACTATATATCCCCATTACGAGGAACCGATACATATATAGACAAACGTCAATCCACATACCTGATAGTTAAGTACTAATTGAAACTTTATTTTACGAAGCTTAATCCGTTCACAAAAGGCAATAATAGTCTACGAGTAATTTAGAGCCATATACAACAACCATAAAGTATTTTGGTCAGTTATATGGTCTTTTTGATAATGTACATTCTAAGGAGAGTAAGCGACATGATTGTCTCTTCGCACGGTAGTTGATAGTTACCTTTCCACTATACATTTGTCCCGTTATCAGTAGTGCAAAAGGATTCCAAACCATTGGCCGGGTAACACTTAAAGTTCGGCAACTTATATGCTGATGGATTTTGATTTCCATTAGAAGTTTTAAAGTATAACGGACGTTTAATTAAAGGGGAAAAATTTTTGGTCTTATCGCATGTACTGTTGAAATCAGCAATTGGCATTAAAAACTGAACAACTCATGACTGTAAAGCCTGAGCATGACATGTATGTCTTCCCAATTCTTTACTGCGAGTTTTGCCGAAGTTTTTTTGTAGTTTGTCACGCAATTCAAGCAGTCCTTTTCTCTGTCCCGGAATTTTTTTAAAAAAAAAAATTTATTACGATCCCTTTAAAAAAGTTCAAAGCAGTAGACCAGAGGTGCCTACAGGCTGACTTTTGGAGTCAATGCAGACACGCTGGTTTTGAAATATGCTGAGGTTCGAAGCCAACACATTGGCCAAAAAATTTACTGCAATGATGAATGACGTCTGGTGATCTCGACGCTAGTCAACAAACTCAAAAATAAAAATAAAAAACACCATCATGGGGGTGATAACAAGCATCCCATGGCGTTGTATTTTGTATGATAGATAGACCGACGCGAGCCGGACATGAAAATCAAGCCACATTTCCAAAATTGTTAATAACTTTTTAAAGATTACTTTAAATTTATTTAAACCGAGTGCCTTTACAACATTTTCGACATATATGGCCCATCCAAAAAGTATCCTAATCTTGCATAGTAGTTTCTCACACCGACGCCACTAATCACGCTAATTTTTGCACTCCCGTGCTCTTCGCGAGCTATCCTCTCGGCTTCCTCCATTAACAAAGTACCAAAACCCTGATGTTGAAATTGCCTGGGATCACGACTGTGAAGGGGTACCACGCTTCCATAAACGTGTAATTCTCTAACCAACGAAGTTCGCTGGCCGGTAAGTTCTTTCCTAAACGTGGTCCGCTCAGAGCAAAGTCGCAGTCGTAATAAGCCTACCAAGATATCTTGCTTTGGATCTTCATAACTCAGAAATGTTTCCCATCCACCATTTGCGGTATAATCTCGTCTAATAAGTTCAACTTGTTCGGGACGAACACGATGATGGACTTCTTGAATTCCAACTTCTCTAGCTCGCACATCACGACAGGTCGTTCCAAAATCTTTCATACGCGCCAGGGCTAACTCACGCAGGTTCCCATTTTCTACGCCAGCAGTGACTAATGGCATGGGAATATCTCTTTGAACACGGTAAATTCTTGTCCATGGTGGAATAAGTGCCAAAATTCGGGCCACCAAGTCAACCAACCCATTCGCACTATACGATTTATACTTGCCGGCTTTCCAAAGTTCATAAAGACCAGTTCCTCTAATCACGAGCGTGGGATAAATTTTAAGACCGTCTGTTCTGAACGCCGGATTTTCAAAATATTCTCTAAATTGATCGAGATCTCTCTCCATGCCAACGTTTGGAAGATCAGGCATCATGTGTGATACAACTTTAAATCCAGCATCTTTAGCCAAGCAAAAAGTTTCGCACACTGCTTTCACTGTGTGACCCCGATTTGTATCCCTTGCCACATCTTCGTAGACACTTTGCACGCCAATTTCAAGACGCGTGCATCCGTATTGTAGCATGTCACTTAAATGCTGGTCCAGACAATAATCTGGTCTGGTCTCAATAGTGATGCCAACACATTTAGTCTGTGAATATTGCGACATTGCAACCGCTTCGTCGACAACACTTCCGTTCACACTTTTGCTACTAGCATGCGTTGGGGTGGCAAAGCCAGATAACGCGTTGTGAAGGTTGGCTATAAACCAATCCCGGTAATCAGATGGCAAGCTCATGAAAGTTCCACCCATAATAATATATTCAACCTTGTCGACTGTATGTCCCAACTGACGGAGCTGCTCTATCCGGCCGCGTGCCTGTTCATACGGATCGTATCGTGCCCTGATTGCTCTCATGGATGTGGGCTCATAACCAGTGTATGATTGCGTGGAGTATTCGAAATCTGAATCAGGTCCACCGGGACAATAAACACATATATTGCCGGTATATGCAATGTGAGGACATCGATGAGGCTTACACATGACAGCTACAACCGCAATCTTGAAATAGTTAGTGAATTTTTTTTTGGTACATTAAACAAGTAATTTCCGTAACTTACGCCACTCGCAGTGCGAACAGGTTTTGCTTTCAGTTTGGGCAGCAGATACTTCTTATATTGATCTGGAATTCCAGAAATAATGTCAGTTAATCGTGGCTGGTGCTTGAGTTTGTATTTCTTTGACAGCCTGCCAATCAAGCCGTTAAGGTTGACATCTTTTCCAGTTTGCAATGATTCTACCAAGGCCAAAGACACGTCCGAAATACAAGACACAAACCGTTCCTGTTCCGGTACTTTTTGCTCTCCTCGAGCCATGATGTGAGCAGAGAACCTAAGATTCCACAAGGCGTGAATAATATGTGTTTGGTGCTTACCCAAATGTCCTCTCGCTTCAAAATTTGTTAGAGATGAGCTTCAATTATGATGCTAAGGCCGGGTAAATAACTGCCAGCCGCACGTGCCAATAAATGTAAAACGTCGCTTAATTCACCAAGCAAACGCATTACACGTGACGTTTTTGCAAAAATGACTAAGTAATCTTTACGTTAATTATTAATATACATTATTATAATACTTTTTAAGAAAAAAACATTGTCGCAGGATGTCGATAGCTACCCCAAGTATGTCACGAGTAGCCAGATATCGTTCTATAAACTTCAGATTGCCTTTCGATATTGATCTTCAAAAATCTCCATGACATCCTGTGCCACTTTCCGAAAGTTTTCTACTTTGGCTTCGATGGACTCATCACCGTCACTACTTTTCTTTTCGTAACTATCCATATCCGAGGTATTGTCCAACGAATCGGTTGCTGATTCTTCGGCATCATCTCGCGAGTCGCCGCCTCCATATAAATTCGCATATTCAGGCAGAAAAACCAACTGCTCTGCTTCCAGAAAGGAGACGATGTTTGGCGGCTACAAGTCTCAAACACTCTCGGATCGGGCGGCTGAAAGCAATACACGATGTGCTTGCACAGAAGAAAGCGACTATGTAAGAAGTACTTGCAGGCACAAACCCAGGTGACTGGGTTTGTGTGATATTGCTTTAACTTCTCGGGAATAACTCATTTACAAGTTTTTTTTCTCCATTGCTTTTTGAATGCTTCACGCCAGCTTGCCTTGAATATGCGCAATTCACCATTAGCAATCTCTTTCATTCGATGGAGTGCATCTAGGAGAACGCGAGACGTCAGAATCCATACAACAAGGTTAACACGAGGCCGGTTCAATCTATAGAGATAGTCGTGTTTCAGAATTCTCCAATGCGATTCTCCGATCATCGTGGTTTTCAGTGCTGGGATCTCTGTGGGATTCGCAGCTCGTACTCACAGTTTCCATTGTGCCGGGGAGTACCAGTTAACAAAAAGGTATGCCCAACGACGGTAATAGTCTCGCGCATTGCACCATGTGTACATTTCTGCAGCACATTCACGATGCAAAGTTTCTGACGACTTATATGTCCCGTTGGCATCAGGTATCAGATGATGAACGTTGAAATGTCAGCAGAATATTTCAATCACCGTATCTCGTTCTTCCTTAGTTGCTGGCTTCAGCCGGCCCGAAGCAGAGCAGTTGGGTTTGCTGCCTGAATATGCGAATTTATATGGAGGCGGCGACTCGCGAGATGATGCCGAAGAATCAGCAACCGATTCGTTGGACAATACCTCGGATATGGATAGTTACGAAAAGAAAAGTAGTGACGGTGATGAGTCCATCGAAGCCAAAGTAGAAAACTTTCGGAAAGTGGCACAGGATGTCATGGAGATTTTTGAAGATCAATATCGAAAGGCAATCTGAAGTTTATAGAACGATATCTGGCTACTCGTGACATACTTGGGGTAGCTATCGACATCCTGCGACAATGTTTTTTTCTTAAAAAGTATTATAATAATGTATATTAATAATTTACTTAATTTGTATCGGGAATTTAAGATTATTGCAAAAAACGTCACGTGAATATCACTACCAGCGGTTTCGTTGAGCGCATTAAGCGGCGTTGATCTATAAAGTACGATATGCTCTCAACTTTTACATGCTTTGTAAAGCAGCTTTCGTTGGTACTCAAATAAGGTCAAGCACACTGTAGAAAATGGAAAGGAGTGTTGGAAAAGGCATGCCTGTCGTACGATATGGAACTGCGTGAAAGCAGCGCAAACTTGATTGCTAACCTGCAGTTAGTTACATGGCAATTTAAAAGGATACGATATAGCACTCATGAATATTCATTACAACGAAAAAAGTACATCATAATAATTTTTCCAAGGTAAAATTAGATAAATACGAAAAGGACGGTATTTAATTTTGAAATTTGGTGGATTTTTTTTGCTCGGCAACTAAGAACAAGAAGCTTGCCCTTGCCAACTCAAAACCATAATCTCCCCACGTAAGAATCGGTCCCACGTAAAGTGCGGCAAAATCATTTCAGTAAAGATCGTATTTTGCAACTTTCTTTGCAAAACAAGAAAAAAAAATAAAATAAAAGTGGGCGGATACGAATTAAGAGAATTGACGTTATATATTTTGGGAGCCCTGTTTTAATCAATACAAAATACAAATGGGGGCTAACAGTTCACAAGTTTTGGACACGATCGTGTCGTCTACCAATTTCTCCCACGATGAAGTTGACCGCCTGCGTAAACGATTTATGAAATTAGATAAAGATAATTCGGGCACGGTAGACAAAAACGAATTTTTAGCAGTCCCGGCGATTGCCACGAATCCATTAGCCTCACGACTGATTGCAATATTTGACGAAGACGGGAGTGGTGACGTTGATTTTCAAGAATTCATCTCGAGCCTGTCAGCGTTTTCAAGTAAGGGCGGAACGGATGAAAAACTGCGGTTTGCGTTTAACGTGTACGATATCGATAAGGACGGATACATATCAAACGGAGAATTATTTATAGTGATGAAGATGATGGTCGGCAGCAACCTGAAAGACCAACAACTGCAACAGATTGTGGATAAGACCATAATAGAAGCAGATAAAGACGGAGATGGAAAGATCAGTTTTGAAGAATTTGTTGATTCAGTCGCCAATACTGACATTGCACAAAAGATGACGCTCGATTTGTTTTAAGATGACGAAATTTACTTGGAAAGGGTAATAACTTTACTATACGTAACATGTTTAATGCACAAATTAGTTTACTGCATATATTCTTCAACACAATTTCTTCTTCCAACATCACAATCATATACCGTTCCAGCGCTAGGTAGGTAAACCGTCGTTGGCATCCTGTTACGCCCATGCCCATAAGCTTCCAAATTTATAAAAATGCAACCCCCCCAACGAAAGAAAAAAAAAATATCAAAGATGAATGATTTAGGTATATTGATTGACGGTTGGTGTATCAAGAATATCTAAAATTCCTACTCAAATTACTAATCTACCGAGCAACAAGGCCAAATAACACATTGCTTACTGTTTACGATTCGTTCTTCCCATAAACCAATTTCATAATCGACCAGTCCGAATGTGTGAAGCTTATCACCAAGCACAACAAGATGCTCAGAAATGTCATAAAGCCGGCTTCGAATGATTAAGCCTGAAGATGGATTGCTGATAAACAACTCCATCTTGTCAATTACCAGCAGCCAACATTCGTTGTAGATTCGCCAAAATTGAAGTAATGTCGAATGATCCAAAATGCCATCTTCTGCCAATCCAATTTCATGCAAATTAAACGAGATGAAATCAGACAAATTGAAAATATGGGCCAACAATGTCAAAACACCTGGGCTTCCTTCCGTGGCCAAAATTTGAAACCTCACATCTTGAAAAATAGACATAAGATGTCCAATATCAGTATTAATACTGCTTAATTGAAAGGTGTCATGAGCATCCGACCGTAACGGTAATTCTTGACTGTTGCCCATCTCTTCCACAGTTGGAACAATCGGGGAACTTGTAACCGCGGCCGAACCATGGCTGTTCACGTCGGTACAGATTGACAAAATTTCATAATAATTGGGCGAATACAGTGTTGAAGAAGATTCAAGAGCCATCGAAAATGGGAAGTGAGTGTCTTCAAAGCTCTGTAATGCTACAAGTTCTGTACTCGGCGGTCGATTGTGCAAAATCTGTAATGCGGCACCACCATCGTGGTCCGATCCCAAAAAAGAACCAAATTCAGCTGGCTCATATGAATCTTGAGAGACATGATAATCATGATGACCCGCCGGTGAATCAGGTCGCTGAGGATCAAAGTACGCCGTCGACTCGCTCAACCCGAGCTCGTCAGTTTCAGACCCGGCCTTCGCCAGGATGATGGGTTTTAAATCCAAACTAACGTCTGATGTGAAATAATTATAAAACGGCTGGGCAGGTATGCGGGGCGACAAAGCAGCATGCGCCGGCGCACACGTGAGAATGGTCAACGTAGTAGACATGCCGCAGCGTAAGATTTAGGTCGGTGTAGGATGCGATTCAATCAATATATGGGGCTGTCCTCCCGAGGCCAGGATGAGACTCCACGAGGCCACGGCTGAACTCCACGACAACCTTAATCGGAATGAGTCAAGGCAGCGTACGAACAGCGACGACGGTGCTTATTTATCGTCATGTGCAATGCATGCGTACGTCCGTACGTTAGGCACAGAACGCTGAAGCTTATCGCAGGGCTCATAATCTATTGTCTAATTGTCGAAGAAGTTTATTATGGCTCAACCTCAGCTTATATATATATGTACAGTACTAAACCCTAACCAAGCCTAACTGAGTCCAACAATGATGGCATATGCTACGTTCTATTTTACATTGGCAGTCTAATTACTATGTACAATTATAGCCCACCAACAATATATATATATATATATTCCGTCAACGCTTGACCCACTGGTAACTCTTACGAGCCTTGGGCTTGCCTGGCTTCTTTCTTTCGACAACACGACGATCTTGCGTAAGACATCCGGCTATAGAGAGTTAGAATTACTCAAAAAAAAAAAAATTGACCACTCGACGTCATCAAATATTCTCACCTTTGGACAATACCGGATGGAGGCCCCGGTTGTGAACTCGAAGCGCCTTCGCCAATGCCAGCGAAATCGCTCCAGCTTGACCAGTCGTGCCGCCGCCTTCGACTCTGGCAAACACGTTGAAATCTAGCAACTTGCCAATAACATTAAGCGGACGCACGGCGGCTTCTCGGTCAACAGGTTTTACAAACGCGTCCGTGAGCAGTCGCCCGTTTACCAAAAAATTTCCTTCGCCCCTGGCTAGCCATACAAACGCACGCGAGTCCTTGCGTTTGCCTTTAGCCCTTGCTCTTCCAAGCCTGTCCACCGTCGGCGGATTCTTCTTGTCCACAATATTTTCTCCAACAATGCCACCGGTGAATTCACCCAGTACCTGCAAGGCCTCTGAGGGCAAAAATTTTTCGTCATATTTTCGTAACTGCTTAATCGCCTCTCGCAGCTCACTGTAATCCTTGACCGAAATATTTGCCGTCGAATTCATCGCATTGTAGTCATTTAGACTAATCAGCTGGCCAGGAGAAGTTCGAGAAGCCAAAGGAGCATTGGCCGACTTTCTAATAGCCTCACCTATCCTTAGCAACGTGTCGTTGTGAAACACATTGTGTGAATAATATGAAGGCGAAACTGGAGCCAATCGAGTGATTTCTTGCACTTGCTCTTGATATTTCTTATCAGAAACATCGTCCCTCCATTGTGAACCAGGATTTGCAATTGTTCTTTGCAGGTTAATAGATCGAGGAAATTTTTCCTCCTGTGAAACAGGTTTGTCAGCTTCGTCTAAGGATTCTTGCCGACGGGCCGGGGTTGATGAGTATGTCCTGCGGCCCAGTTGTGCCATGCGAGTCCCAATCGCAGCATTTGGCAAAAAGCCAATTACCAATATATTCGACAGTAACCCAGTACCGGTCTTCATCGTATTTGCCAATAGTTAATAACAAAATTAGCCAACCTGAATTGGTTTTTCTTTTGCAAACAGACTAGATTTCGGGCACCCGACAACTGTCGAAAATTTCGAAACTGCGCACACGTAGGTCTGAGCGCAGTTTGTGTCACGGGTGCTCTGTTCTGCGCTGCTATAAAGCGGTAAATTTTTTTCTCCCAATTTTTTTTTTTTTTTTCTATCCCTTTTATTTCTAACACATCCTTTTAAAATGTCTTTTGGAAAGCTCTACGGTTTCGTTGTAAGTTTTATTCGTTTTAGATAGCAATGCCCATTTTCTAATGTTAATAATAGGGAAACCCACGATCCAATACTGCTCTTGCTATTGCTAAGCACGACGGCCTCGATGTTGAGGTTGTGAAGACCGGCAACGGTGTATTCCCCGAGGAGTACCTTGCCCTCTTCCCTCACAAGAAGGTGTGTAACATGATTGTCTTTGGAATCATGGCCTTTTTATTGACTTTGATAGATTCCTGCTTTCTTTGGCGCTGATGGATTGATTCTCAACGAGACCATTGCCATTTCCATCTACAGTAAGTTGCTTACAACCACAATTACCTGCACTATCAACTATAATCAACTTGTTTATGGACATTTGTTTTAAATGATGCACTTTTTACAAGTTATCCCTGTCTTAATTCATGTGTCGACAATTTAACACCCCTGACTAAATTACAATGTCCATGGCAGTTGTTTTGTGATTTTGGCGCTTACTTTTTTTTGCGCAAAAAATTTACTAATTGGAATTTTTATAGTTGCTTCCCAGAACGAGAAGACTACTCTTCTTGGAAAGACCAAGGGCGAGTATGCCTTGATTCTCAGATGGTTGTCATTTTCCAACTCTGAGGCTTCTATTACCCTTGCCAAGTGGTGGAAACCGCTGGCCGGCAAAGAACCCTACAACAAGAAGGGTGTTGAGAAGGCTGAGCAAGATTACGAGGTTCTTGCTTCCGTTTACGAGAAGTACCTGACTTCCCACACTTTTCTTGCCGGCGAGAGATTCTCCATTGCCGATCTTTTCTCTGCGTACCTCCTTTCCCGTGGCTTCGAGAACGTCTTTGGCACTGCTTGGCGTGAGGCTCACCCTGCCACTACCAGATGGTTCACCACTGTTACCAACCAGCCCATCTACCTTAACTACTCTGGCCCATTCAAGTTCATTGATGAGCCAGTTAAGTATGTCCCTCCCAAGAAGGAAGAGAAGCCAAAGAAGGAGGCTGCCCCTAAGAAGGAGGCTGCTCCTAAGAACGAGGAAGAGGAAGAAGATAAGCCTGCTCCCAAGCCCAAGCACCCTCTTGAGGCTCTTGGACCTGCCAAGCTTCCTCTTGATGCCTGGAAGAGACAGTACTCTAACGAGGACACCAGACCTGTTGCGCTTCCTTGGTTCTGGGAGAACTACGACCCTGAGGAGTACTCTCTCTGGAAGGTGGCTTACAAGTACAATGATGAGCTTACGCTTACCTTCATGACTGCCAACTTGATTGGTGGTTTCTTCAACCGCCTGCAAGCATCCACCAAATACCTGTTTGGTGCTGCCGTTGTTTACGGTGAAAACAACAACAACGGTGTCCTTGGTGCGTTCGTTGTCAGAGGCCAGGATTTCAAGCCTGCCTTTGAAGTTGCTCCTGATTGGGAATCATACGAGTTCACTAAGCTCGATGCTTCCAAGCCAGAGGACAAGGCCCTTGTTGAGGACCTGTGGGCTTGGGACAAGCCCATTATCGTCGATGGCGTCTCCAGAGAGGTAACCGATGGTAAGGTCTTCAAGTAAACAAAGCCTTCTATTGTACGATATATGACGAATATTTAAATTTTTTTTTTTTTTTTTTAATTAAAATAGTAATATAATTTTTATTTCATCTACTACTATATAACTATGTAGACATGGTGTTAATGCTAAAATGTCATCAGGTGTAATGATCAAATAGCATTCATAATAAAAACGAATTACCCACCGTGGGTGGTATCGCAAGTTTGAGTTAATTTGATGGATAACAACTCCTTGTGTTTAAGGATTGAGAGGTTATAGAATTGTGAGGTTTTGTCAATTAACTGAAGGAGTTTGTGACAGCGTTGAATAATTTAAAAAAAGAAAGAAAAAAAAAAAATCCGGCTGTTGAAATGATTGTTGTGAAACAAAACGACATATTTGGTAAATTTTTTTTTTTTTTTAAAACACACATGGGCAAACGAATGGGTTGGTTGGAACGGGTTTAACGGAAATTTTTAAACGTTATTCTCGCAAAATAATTTCGGATTGGGCACCATGATAAAAAAAAAACGGTCAGTTCGATTGTTTGGGCGAAATCACCACGAACTTACAATATGCATACCAACCAACCTTCCAAACATATTAATCATACTTGCAGTGGCTCTCATTACACACAGCAAGGCTTGGGCAGTGTAAAAAAACTTGTACAAACTATAAAAAGGAAAGCTTTCCTGTACGTCTGGCGGGTCATCCAATTATGATCTGATTGGACGGACAAAACAAGTTGCCACTTGTGAATATTATTTTTAAAATAAATTCAAATTACGTTAGCACAAATATCATACAGCCTTTATAAGAGTAAAAAAATACAGAATCAAAAAAAAAAAAAAAAAAGAAATGCAAAAAAAATACAAGAGTACAAAACGTGAAAAAAAAAAGTTGTAAAACAAAAACAACTCAGAACTTTGTTTCCAAATGGTGCTAATTTGTTTTGCGTTTCTTGCCACGCTTCCTTTTAGTCGTCATTCGTTCTATAGCATCCTCCACAGTATCCTCATCGTTATCGATCGCGTCGAGCCATTGCTTTTCGGTCAATCCATCATCGTATTTTGTGATCTTCCGCTTCCTTGCACCTCGACCGGCAATTTCCTCTTCCGTTTCTTGAAGCAGTTCCTCAATCATGTCCCGCTTGTATACATCTGGAAGCTCAGATTCAGAGTATAATCGATCCACACCTTTTCCTTTACCGTATGCAGAATTACTAATCCGTTCTTGGTCAAGCTTCCTGAAAACTACGGCTTCTTCATCAGATCGGGCAAGCAACTCGTTTAATTCTTCATCGTCCAGTTCTTCGTCATCGTCGTCTCTCTTGAGCTTCTTGGCCTCTTCTGCTTCTAATAACGATCGCAAAAATGCTTCTTGCTCTTCGTTTGTAGATTTGTTGTCAAACTTGCCTGCTTGAATGACCTTGCCGTCAATATCTAATTTCTTGTGAGCTCGCTGAAGAATCATTTCTTCCACTGAATCTTCAGTAATCAAGCGGAAAATTCGGACTTCTTTAGTTTGTCCAATCCGATGCGCGCGATCCTGGGCCTGCAAATCTTGATGAGGGTTCCAATCGGTATCGTAGATAATCACCGTATCTGCAGTTTGTAAATTCAAACCCAATCCTCCGGCTCTTGTCGACAACAAGAAAGCAAAATAGGGCGAATCCGGGGCGTTGAATTTTTTAAGCAATTCAGAACGATCATCCGCCTTTGTACTACCATCGAGACGGAGATACTCCATACCCTTTAACCTTAAAAAATCTTCCATGATGTCCATAATTTGAGTCATCTGGAAAAACATCAACACGCGATGTCCAGTGGCTTGAAATTTTGGCAACATGCGATCAAGAAGTTCAAATTTACCTGCTGTTCGCCATAAATTGTCATTGGTCACTCGATCTGGATTGATCAAATCCTCAATCTCTTCAAACACAAATGGATGATTACAGATCTTTCGAAGTTGCATGATCTGATTATTAAGTCCCTTAATGCCAGACTTGTTTCCGCCAGTAGTGTTGGACCCAACAAAGAGAACATTGTGCTTCAACATCTGTTCGTACAACTTCAACTGAAGAGCAGACATCTTACACTTAATAACTTTTTCAATCTTATCCGGAAGATCTTTCTCGACATCTTTCTTTAGGCGGCGCAGCAAAAATGGACGAAGAACCTTGTGCAATCGTCGAATAATCAATAGCGTTTCTTCTTCTGACAGTTCCATTTTATCTTGAGCTCCGGTGTTAGCAAACGGCGTGTTAAACCATTCATCAAACGATTTAACAGAGTTAAAAATCTTTGGCAGTACGAAATTCAAAAGAGCCCATAATTCAGGAAGGTTATTCTAAAAATAGTTAGAAAATTCGACATAAAAATTAGTCAAAGTTAAATTAACTTTACCTGTAATGGTGTACCGGTTAAAATCAATCGATGCTTAGAATGATAGAACTGAGTCAATGTGCTGCTTAGTTTGGACTGCGCATTCTTCATACGATGACCTTCGTCGATAATCATATGAACCCACTTGATTCGGCTCAATACTGGTCGATCTTTGATAATATACTCATAAGTAGTCAACAGCACTTGAAAATCACCTGCTCGAATAGCTGCTTGTTGCGCCTTTCTAGCAAGAGGAGGGCCTTTATAAACAACTTTTTTCACTGATGGCGCCCATTTCTCAAATTCAAGATTCCAATTTGTCAATGTACTGAGTGGAACAATGACAAGATATGGCCCAGGCTGTTGTTTCACTTCAATAAGGTGAGTAATCAACGAAATGGTTTGTATAGTCTTTCCTAAGCCCATCTCATCGGCCAAAATACCGTTGAGGTTGTTATTAAAGAGCGAAACCATCCATTGCAGTCCTTTAATCTGATATTCCTTAAGAGTACCACCAACTAAGATTGAAGGTTGCTGCTTAACCTCTTCTTGAATTCGGTGTGCTACGCTGTAGTAATCCAGCTTCTCTCCGCCTTCTTCGTCGTCATCCTCTTCTTCAGTAACAGTCAATCGACCTTCCTGGTGTATCTTGCTCTCGCGCTGCTGATCTTTAACTGCTTGAGCAAGCGAATCCAAAAACGAATTAGTTTGTCTAAGCAAGTGTGTGATACGGGTATCTTTAGTTTGGTCGAGAAGTTTCAAGTATGCCTCTTCATCATTAGCCTTCAAAGCTTGAAGACGTTGCTTAGCGGTACGCTCAGCACGACGCTGCTCTTCACGTTCTATGTGTGAATGGAAAGTAAGAACGGCTTTTCCAAGCCTCTGCTGCTTACCACGACGAACTCTGCCGTCGTTCAACATTGCCGTACCATGAGAACAAACACCAACAAGATAATCAAGGTTTCGTTGTCTTTCTCTTTTTTCCCGCTCAGCGCGCTGTTGCCTCTCAAGCTGTTCCGTCAAACGAGCTTCGCGGAGGGATTGCTTTTTCAGACGCCGAAAATTTGATCTGCTTGCGGTTGATGCCAGAGTATTGAAATGAGCTAAAGACTTTAACACTTGACTGCGCAATTCTCGTTGCTTAGATAACATGCGCAATGATTTGAGCTCGATAATGGCTCGAAGTTTTAACCTGGCATCTGCATTGTGAGATATTTGTGGCTTATTGTCAGAGATGTCAATCTCCTTCTTCTCTTCTTCATTCACTTCAACATCAACCTCCTTAAACCCGTTACTCTGTATCACGGGTGAAATATCTTTGGCATCAATCGAAGACAGATTCGCTGGCAAGTTCTCAAGCTCAGTAATTCGCGCCGTGACCCGATTTTTAATAGAATTCTCACGAGATTCCTTCAACGCAATGATATCAACACCACTCGGCATTATTGAAGGAATCAATAACCGATTTTGACGAGACACAAAGTCAGAATACTGGATAGGCTGTTGAACTTGACCATATGGTGATACGATTTCAATCTTTGGACGTTGCGGCTCTTCCGGTTTTTTCACTGGCACTGGCGCTGGTACTGACGCTGTCGGGGGTGTAGGTGCAACAGCATTTAAAGGTGATGTGGATGGAGGTGCAACAGCCGGTCCAGAAGACGGAGGTCGTGATAGACTTGGTGCTTGCTGTTGAAGTAGAGCAGGTGAACCATTAGGAAGGGGTGACAAATTTTGCTGCCCTGGAACCTGTGGCTGAATCTGTTGAGGTACTTGCTGTCGAATCTGCTGTTGCTGATTTTGTTGCAGTTGTCCCGCTAGTAATTGCTTCCCGGCCAATATCTGTTGCTGCAACTGAATAGGAACAGGTACATTCTTCGTTATTAACTTAAAAGCTGTGATTTGAGTCCGAAGCATCTGTAGTTGTTCGACAGTGAAAGGACTATTCGTAGGAAGAGCGACATTTAAAGGAATAGAAGAAGTCTGAGTTACAGGGCTAGCTCTATTCTGCGGCCCTTGAACATTCGCCTGAAATGCTAAAAAAAAATTAGTCTTCGACAGATTGATTACCAAACCAAAACCAAAAAATAAATTTTTTTCATACCAGTGCCATTGACAGGAGCAGCTTGTTGCTGATTAAGAACCTGATTTTGTTGCAGCAAAATATGTTGTTGAGAATTTGCAATGGGTGGATTCTGTTGGTGAAGTTGAGAATTCTGAATTTGCTGTTGCTGATGTGGCAGTTGTTGTTGTAGTTGTTGTTGTTGTTGTTGTTGTTGTTGTTGTCGTTGCAATTTAAACATTTCTTGTTGCTTTGATATGACGCGTAAAATCTTTGATATATTTGCAAATTCTTGGTTGGACGCCTCATCGGCACCTTGCGATTTCAAAGCCTGCCATCTCTTAACAAAAAAAATTAGTTGTGATAAAACAGAGTGGCAAACAAAAAAAAAAACGTACTATCAGCAATTGTTGAATTCCTTCACGCGTATTTGGGAGAGGAACGCTGATTTGATTCGGTGCGGGTTGGGACGGGAAGCCGTTTGCACTCAAGACAACGCCCGGCTGCGGATTTGCGCCAGGGATTGCTTGCGGTGGCGCGCTCATGGTGACAATGAGCCAGGCGGGAAATGAAACGGGTGACTGGCCTACACGTCGTAAACAGGAAAGCAAGCTAAAACAGCGACCGAAGCAAGATGGAAAAAGCCGCGATGGAGTGCGCTGAGCGGCTGGGGGTGAGTAATTTCGATGATAGTTCAAGATTCTCACCGGTTTGCTTTTGGGGGAAGAAACGCTTTCGATCGTGCGAAGCGTGGCCGCCTTGCCGCTGCGGTTTTGCGCCATAAATGCGGCGACGTTGGGGTGTTGCTGTTGCTTATGTAAATGCTTATGGCGATTAACTAGTTGTTTCAATTGAGCATTCAGGTTTAATTATTAGACTGTAAAGACGTGACGTTTGAATACTCAGTGTTGTCTTTTTTTTTTTGTTTTTATTTTTCTTGCTTTTCCCGACACGGTAGCCGGTCCGCTACAGCCTGGTGGCGCTAAACCTGCTTTGTCCAGATGTCTTCGCCGAATGCACTAAACGGCGGGTTGCCGGAGTTCAGACCGGTGGCTATTGAGCAAGACGATCGACCACCTTCTCGAGCGTCTTCGGTGTCTAGTACCACGTCTCATGACCGTGGAAGATCGCGATTTGTGAATGGCCGGGTACGACGTGATTCAATCGCAAGCGAGTCCAGCTTATTCGGCGAGATGGCCCACGACAGGCCGTATGATGGACCTAGCCCGGACGCAATTCCCTCAGCTATGTCTTCGTTTCCGCATCGTGTTCGGTCAAGGTCACGGTCGACCTCAACAGCCAGAAGCTTTCGGTTTTTCAACACTGACGAGGTTGAGCATGCGCATCTAGTTGATCAGCAGCAGCAGCAGCAGCAGCAAATGCATGCCTATGATGACGATGCGCATCTCAACGACGAAGGCAATTATGTGGATCTTCATCCACTGGAACCTAACGACGAATTGCACAGTCTTCATTCGGTTGTTTCAAATGGAACCCATAGGCGAAGATACTCAGTAGGACATTTGAGTACGCACAACAAGCATCTTGTGGACTCAACTCACCGTCCGCTTTTAGATGCATATGAACATCACTATGATGATTTTGACGGCAGCTTTCGTACTCCAGACGTGTTTGAGCAAACTCTGTACGTCAAGAATGACGACATGATTCTTGCCATGGCAGGCTATAGGCTTAACAAATTAAGATACGTAGTATACATAATACTTTCGGTGTTAACGGGCGGAATTGCATATCTCGTTCTGAGATGGTTACCAAGATGGAGAATTGCTTTTAAAGGAAAACGCGCTCCTTTATCCTCATGTGATTTTGTCGTACTCGAAGTAAGTACTTATTTATCAAATATATTTTTTTTTGTTTGCTTGAGTGACTGGCTAATTTTGAGTAGAACCAATACGCTCAACTATCAGAACACGGTGTCATAAAAACTAACTTCAACGCGCCGCTCTCTAACCTTTTTACGACCCACCGAAAATTGGACGGCGGAGATGACACCGAGGTTAGCGAATATGACCCGATTGTTAAGACGATGCAATACTTTGACTACCGATATATGCGTCTTATTTTAAATCCTATTGATGGTAAATTTGAATTGAATAACGATTGGCGGGATGCGAGCTGGGTGAATATGGCAGATATTAAAGGGGGCCTATCTAATCAAGCCGTTGAAGAACGGCAAACGATTTTTGGTGAGAATAGCATCAACATTTTAGAAAAAAGCATTACAGAGCAGGTTGTAGATGAAATACTACATCCATTCTATATTTTTCAAATCTTCTCCATGATTTTATGGTCCTTAGATGAATATTATTTTTATGCCACATGTATTTTCATAATATCAACGTACGGTATATTTACAAGTGTTAGAGAAACTAGAAGCGTGAGTCAAATGATTTCAAAATATTTTGTACAATTGACCAACATTTTTTAGAACCTGCGACGATTGAAAGAGCTCTCAAAGGTCGAATCCCATGTTCGCGTTCTACGCGATGGGTTTTGGGTCACGTTATCGTCCACCGAGCTAGTGCCAGGAGATGTTTATGAAATTTCTGACCCTAGTTTGAATTCGTTTCCCGGCGATTGTCTTTTACTTTTGGGAGATGCCATTGTCAACGAAAGCATGCTCACAGGAGAATCTATCCCGGTTTCGAAATATAGTGCTTCTCAGGAAGCATTATATCTTTTGCAAGAGCAAGATTGGGATAGAATCGACAGTCACGAACTTTCCAAGTCATTTCTTTACGCTGGAACGAAGATCGTCCGTGTACGCAAGCCTGGAGATTACGATGGCAACGCAGAGTCTTCCTCTAGTGGCATTCGAACCGAAAGAAGTAATGATGATGTTGCGGTGGCCATGGTGATCAGAACAGGTTTCAATACAACTAAGGGATCGCTTACTCGATCCATGCTTTTTCCTAAACCATCGAAATTTAAATTTTATCAAGATTCATTTAGGTACATTGGATTCATGTCTGCTATGGCCACAGTGGGATTCGTTTTTTATACGGTGCAATTTATTCGCTTAGGGCTTGCGCCTAGTTTGATTGCGTTTAGGGCGTTAGATTTAATTACTATTGTTGTTCCGCCAGCACTTCCAGCAACATTAAAAATTGGAACGAACGTTGCTCTTGGAAGGCTGAAAAAGAAAAGCATTTATTGTATAAGTCCGAACCACGTTAATGTGGGAGGCAAACTTGATATTTTTTGCTTTGATAAGACAGGTACTTTAACTGAAGAAGGGTTGGATGTCTTGGGCGTTCATGTTGCAGATTCTAATCACGCACGGTTCAGTGAACTGTTACAAAGTCCTGAAGCAATAGTTAACGAATCAATCAGAACTGAAGACATTGAAATTCGAAAGGCTATGTTGTTTTCAATGGCGACTTGTCATTCTCTTCGAAACCATGAACATGACTTAATTGGCGATCCACTTGATAAGCAGATGTTTAATTTTACGCGGTGGGGCTATGAGGAAGAAGACCAGTATTATCGGCCACATGGATCAGCAGAATTTTCTTCTGGTATTGTTTTGTCGAACGAAGTTAGCAAATTGGCTCCTGCTGTCGCTCATCCGCCCGCTTCACTGGCAAGACTAATTTTGTTATTGGAAAATGATTCTGTTTTAAATATTGATGCAGTAGATCTTGGAATAGTTCGCATGTTTGAGTTTGTTTCTTCACTTCGCAGATCAAGCGTTGTTGTCAAGCGTGCTAGTGATCCGAGTATGGTTGCATATGTTAAGGGAGCACCAGAAGCCATCCAGCTTATTTGCAAGCCTGGATCTTATCCTGAAAATTACGAACAATTGCTACATGAATACACACACAAGGGATACAGAGTAATTGCTTTGGCTTCAAAAATATTGTCGAGATATTCATGGTTCAAGGCTCAAAGGTTAACAAGGGAAGAAGTGGAGACTGATTTGGACTTTATTGGGTTTGTTATATTTGAAAACAAGGTTAAAGAACGCACGCCGTCTGTTTTAAAGGAGTTGGCAGTTGCCAAGATAAAGACTGTGATGTGCACAGGTGATAATGCGTTAACGGCGGTAAGCGTGGCTAGAGAGTGTGGATTATTGAATTTGGATGTCCCGGTTTTTTCTGGTTATGTGAGTTCGGAGAATGATTGCTTGCCTGATTGGGTGTGTGTTGATGACGAAAACTTGCGATTGGATAACCGGACATTGACGCCGTTAATCACTGACCAATTGGTGAGAAAGTACTCACCAGAGGCGATTAGGGAATATAGTTTAGTTGTCATCGGAGACGTATTCAAAAGAATTGTTGAACAAGGTTCTGAAGAATTGCTTGAGAAAATGTTGACCAAGTCCAAGGTGTATGCTCGAATGTCGCCTGATGAAAAAAGCGAGCTGGTCTCGAGACTTCAAGATATTGATTACTCAGTCGGGTTTTGCGGTGATGGAGCAAACGATTGTTCTGCACTTAAGGCTGCTGATGTCGGTATTTCATTATCTGAAGCAGAGGCGTCAGTGGCAGCACCGTTTACGTCACGAGTGTTTGATATATCATGCGTTCCTGTGGTAATCAAAGAAGGTCGTGCCGCATTAGTGACCAGCTTCTCTTGTTTCAAATACATGTCGTTATATTCAGCCATCCAGTTTGTGACCGTGGGTATTCTTTATAATTCGGGTACGAACCTAGGTGATTTTCAGTTTTTGCTTATTGATATGTTTTTGATCTTACCTATTGCGGTTTTCAGTAAGTATTTTTTTATTTATTTTTGACTATTGTGATAATTTTGAGTATCTGTAGCTAATAGATGTATAGTGGCTGAGTCTGGACCATACAAATTACTTTGCCCTAAACGACCTACTGCTAATTTGGTATCTCAAAAGATTTTGGTCAAACTTGTTGGCCAAATTTTTATTAGTATTTTTTTTCAAATTTCGATATATATATTAGTGCGACATCAACCGTGGTATATGCCACCAGTGGCAGGCGCTGATGACAGCCATGTTCAAAGTTCAGAGAACACGGCATTATTTTTAGCATCGTGCTATCAATACATATTAATAGCCATTGTACTTTCTATTGGCCCGCCATATCGAGAAGCACTGTATAAGAACTATTATTTTGTTATAACGATTGCTGTGACCGTTTGCATGATTTCGTTTGTTCTTTTTGAACCTCCACAGTGGTTGTTTAATTTACTTGTTTTGACCAGATTATCATATGGCTTCAAATGTGTTATTATATTTAACTCTGTGGCATATTTTATATCAGCTTGGGCGGGTGAAAAATACGTGTTTGTGTTGTTATCTGAATTTATAAAAAGTACGAGGAGGACGCTTAACGGAGGACGCAAAAAGCAGAGAAAGAAATTTAAAATTCTTTTGGAAGCTCAAGAACGTGAATTTTCATTATTTTAGACATGCATATAGTAAGAAGGTTAAATTTTTTTTTTTTTTTTTTGGAAAGTGGAGTGTTGTGTGCTTCTGTTGGTGTGAATTTTTTTGTTTTGTTTTTTCAGTTGTGTCATGTGCTAATGAATAATATAATTTTTTAAAAAAAATATGATGTTTTAATTGTGAACTGTATACAATAAAAGTATAATACATCTCCAACGCCCAGGTGAAAAGTCGTAGCACTGAAAAATATCCAACATTAGAGAAAGGGGGCCGGGTCCTGAATGTCGCCGATATTTCCAATTTATGTTTGAATATTTTTTGAATAAATTTTATGCATGCGAGAAAAAAAAAAAAAACACCTGGAAAGTAAGCAACCTCTAATGGTGACTGCCATCTTCCTTTTTATGTTCATCATGAGAAGATCCGTGGTGTCCCTCCCAGGGGTGTCTGTATCCGAACAAGACCGGGCCATCGTTTTTCAGACGATAAAAGATCCAGAACCACATTGACGCACCAAGAACAATTGAAGAATAACGATACAGACGAGGCGGGGCATGAACCGGAATGGGACCGGTGTAAGTCTTGTGATGATGTCCGCCTGCCATTTTGAGAACTTGTAACCAGGTTGGATAAGTTAGCAATCTGATCTTTATTTAATGGGCACTACATCTCGTGAACTTGTTTACACAAGCCAGACCCTGCAACAAAAAAAAAAAAAAAAAAAAAAAAAAAAAAAAAAGGAATTGAATGATATCCTACCTCAAATATTATTTGCTTTCGAGTTGAAAATATGCAAAATTGCGAATGATTTCAAGAAGCCTTCAGCCTGTGTAATTTCAAAGTTTAGCTTTTTTTTGAATATTACGCTTTCGTCTACTTGTGTCACCCGAATCATAAGCAAGATGCTTGATTTGGCGCATTCATTAAAAGCACAAGATTGGCAGCGCTTTGATTGGACAGCCAGCAAACTGAGTAGGGTAACGAGGTTGGAGAAAAAAATTTGGCAAGCAGTGCTTACATAACGCGCTCGGAATAATTCGGGAGATTTTGGATGCTGTCGGGAATATTCGGCAACGGGTGTGGCGCGTTTTTGGGCACAAGCGTGAGTTTGCTCATCGCGATGAGCAATTGAACTTTAATTGTCGTACGACAAAAATAAGGTCGATAGTGAGACCAACAACAACGACAACAACAAAAGCTGAACTTTGACTCATTATTTAGTTTTATTTTTGGCTTTTGAATGCAATTGCTGTTTAATATCATTTTTGAGCTGAAGCCGATGGGCCGGCCAGTCTTGGTCGTTGTACCAAGTTAATGACGTATAAATTAATTTTTCCCCGGCGGGTATTTATTGAGATCAGCAATAATCTATGCAAGCCCTTTCTTGTAAATTTTGTAAATATAGACGTATCTCAACCATCATGACCTTTTAAAAAAAAAAAAAAAGTTGTTACGGAGCCATAGTCGGGAGTGATGATGAGATTAACAGCAATCCGGCGCGGCGCCGGACTAAGGTTTTTTTACTTTTTTTGCCATCTTGATATTATTTTTGCCTTCCCAACCTTCGATTAAACAGAAAACAAGGACTCATTATTTTATATAAATATAGTCGAGCGGATCGCCTCGTTTTTGCATTCTTGTTTAAACAAAACCGTGTCACAGCATTTTGCACTTGGTGACAAATTTTTATTTGTCACATCTGAATTTTCTGTTTGTACTTTGCCAACCCAGTCGCGGCCTCTGAATTACCTCATCGCCCCTTATCGGTTAATCAATCTAACGTCACGGTCACGATATCGCGGCAACGCGACTTATTCAAATATAGAAAAAAAAAAAAAAAATATGGCCACAACAGCATTCGATATTATAGGCAATTTGCCAATTGATATTATCCCCACTATTGCTCAGTACGTTCCCAGGCTTACAGACCTTGTTCATTTTCAGCTGGTGTCCAAAACGTGGCAGCATATTTTTACGAATCCAATCACGTTCTCAAAACTTGTTGACCCTAATTCAGCAGCGTCGGAATTGACGTGTTATGAACGATTTTTGCGGTCATGTTATAATCAACATTCAATTTTGACTCTTAATCTTTCCAAACAAAAAGTGCACGTGTTGGGCCCCGAAGTCACTAATCAAGTGTCGTGCTCCGCATTCTCCAATGACTATTTGGTTGTCTACCTTCAACACGACCGGAAATTCCTTGTGTGGGATTTTTCGTCTGCCAGCAAATCGCATGACATGACACCGAAAACTTTTGAATTTGCAACTGGCAACGTGACCAGCATGATTGTTTCTGAACTGAATTCATACCTGATTTGGCAGGAATCGGATAAGGATGCCGTGTTTGTGTTTGACCTGGCTTCTCCCGGATGGCATGGGCAGAGCAATTCTTCTTCTTCTTCTTCTTCTTCTTCTTCTTCTTCTTCTTCTGCATTGAAAAATTCTGGAGTCATGATTTTTAGGTTTCCTGAAGGTTGCAAGCTGGCAGGTGTAAACTCGGTTAATTGTGATGGCGAACATTTGGTGGCTCGATTTTGCATTTCCATGGGCTCACCCAAGAAATTTGTCATGGCTTGGAACCTCAAGACTCGAAAATTACTAGCAAACTTTTCTTACACTGATTCCGGGCTCTGGGAAACCTCATCAGTATTTAAGGATAAAAAAATTTACCTACTTTCTCTTCCTCCACGAAATGAAGACATGCGCTTGTTTCCTTTCCCCGGATTCTGTAAAGCATATGACATGGAAGGACGGGTTGTTTCATCAGTCGGTGTCCTGCCCGGTACTGAATTCAGGTTTGCCAAATTATTTGATCCAATCTGTGAAGATGGCAAGATTCGATATTCAATTTCACGACAAGGCGGTGCTTGCCGTGGATACTGCCTTTCAACCATAACGGTCGACGAAAAGACGGGCGTGGGCAAAGAGCACAAGTTTTACCCTGGTCATGGCAAGGCTGATGATGAGACAGCAAACAGCTATTATCCGATTCAAGATTGCATCACTAATTCCAATTCTAAATGCTTATATTTATTTCACGGAATTTATCAGTTAGGCGGCATCTCGGGCGAAGTCGAAGTATGGGATTACGAATCAGAAAAGTCAAGACGGTATTGCCTGCCAAACGTGCGTGCGATCTTGGGCAATGAAACTTTTTTCTGCAAGTTTGTGAATCGACAAGTTTATATTCATAGATACGCAAGCTGGGATGAACAGTAAACACAGTTTTTTTTTTTCTATATCATATCGCATAAAGTGGTGGAAAGGGTTTTCAATGGTGCAATTGGTGTTAATGTAATTTATAATGAATGAGACGTTAGACTTGATATATACAATATATTAATAATTAATAATATATACTTCGGTAGCTATCAATTGGACAAGTACACAGCGGTATTGAAATATCAGTTTTGATGATGCAAAGGCCCCCAACGGGGGAACAATTAATCAATCAAGGCAATAACATTTTAACATGTATCATTAAAAAAACTATTATTTTGCTATTCGATATGCACGCGTGATGCCCATAAACTTTAAATTTACGCGTGCTCTTATTACTACGCAATTAATAGGCAATTAAGTGCAGTTCGGGTCAAGCAACAGAGGAAAGACGAAAGAAACGGCAGGAAAAAAAAAGCACAAAAAAAAAATAAATAAATTTAATTGCAGAAAAAATTTTATGCAAAACAAAAATCCGCTTGTAAGTTTACGTCAGGGACGACTTGCTCGGTTTGAAGACGGGTTTATTTTTGTCAAGCCCCGCCGTCGATCGGAGCCACGACCGGCCAGCCAAAATTTATCACCAGTTTTGCAAGGGCTTGAAAATCTTTTGGTTCGGGATCAGAAAAGTATGAATCTAGGTGGAAATAGAATGAATACTGTTGCAAATCGGCAACCGAAACGGAGGCGATTGGCAAGAAGGCATGATGATGATGATGATGAAAAAGACGTGTTTGAATTTATACCGACGCCGGAATTTCAAGAAAAATTCGCCGCTGGCGGTGGTGGTCTTAGAATGAACCAGTCAAAAAATAAAATGATTTTAAGGCAGACTTGCAGTTCAGATAATAATAACAACAATAATAATAATAATAATAGTAGTAATAACAATAACATGTCATCGGAAGATGTTTTTGCTGGATTAGACGATATTTTTAGCGACATTGAAGGCGCGAAAAATTCATCAGATACTGAATACGAAGGACTGATGACAAGTCCGGGCCAGGACGATATCACAGTACAGGACAAAGCTACGGAGCATTCTGGCTTCGATAATCACCTTGCGCCACGGATTCTTGCCCGAAACAGCTACATGCTTGATGATAGCAGTGAGGACGATACCAACCACGACGACGTGGTGCTGGACATGACAGATATTAAAACTGCCATGGATGAATTAAGAAACAAGCCGGTAGCACGATGGTTATCGGGTCCAGTTGCCAATGCCAATAATTTTGATAATAAAGCTCAAGTTCCGTCATCACAGGTATTTGAGAATGATGATTTTCAAGATGATGAGGAGGAAGAATTCGGCAACGTTGTGTATATGGACTCGTTTAATCAGTCGCAACGTGATGATGAAACCAAAATTCAATGTTGGCCAGGCGCACAAGATGCGCAAGACTTTTGCACGCCAAATGCCAATGTTAAAGATCATTCCAACGCTTCAGCTAATCATGATTCTTCAGCTAATCATGATTCAATGTATTGGCCAACTAATACATCATCTTTGCAAGAATACGATAATAATGAATCACAGCATGATAAAAACGGCCGGATATTAGTACCGAGATCGTTCATGTCGCAATCATCGACTCATAACCGCCAATCTTCAGTTTCGAGCTCGGATTCACTTAGTTGGAAAGTCATTCCCGAAACTCAGGCATCAGCAATACAATCAGAGTCTAAAGAAGAATTTGTTTATGCGCAATATTCTTTGAATACTCTTCCAATGCCATATGAAGAATAAGTTTTCATTGTTTAGTTACAAAAAATTGGTATGCATATTATATTTGGTACATGTGGAACTAGACTCCATTCTATATATTCACGTACAAGATCCATGCTGGTTTAAAACTCCAAAATCGTAAGCGGTGAGCCAGGGAATTAAAAGTCGTACTTTTTGGAGTTGTCGTAAACTTTGGTGGTCAATTAAATGTACGATAATTTTGCGATCGGGCAATGTTTCTAGATGGTAAGATTCTGAATCAGAATACATTATTCAATTCCCTGGCTCTACGACTATTGAACGAACATATAGAGAAAGAGAAGTTGGCTATCCTGTTGCACATGCAAAACAAGAATGACCACCAACTTTGCAAAAAACGGGTCTTCTTAAGACTAGCACTTTGTTATGGAGGCACGCAAACTTCGCAGGGAAAAAAAAGAAGCCGCTTAAGAAAAAAAACCTGCGAAGCCCAAGTCGAAACCCAGAATCGTGTCCATAAGTGCACATACATCCAAATATTCCACAATCCCACAAAAAGTACACAAAATTCCTTAACAGCCACAAAACATCAAAAATAACTAAATATATAAAGCTTACTTTTGAGGTTTGGTAATCGAATGCACGAAAATAATGCAAGCAGAAGTAACTAGCACACATGATGTTTCATGAAGGTAGGCAACACACCGCAAACGATTTATCGATCTAAAGGGCCAATATAAATCAAGTGGAGGGATCGAAAAAGGTAACTGGAATAGACTCGTCTGCAAAATCAACAGACCGTAGAATCACAGCTGGTTTATATCGCTCAGTTCGAACAGGAAAGCCGTCAGTATGCCGTCAGTATGTGCACAAGTCCCAAGCTGAGGAAAGGATTGTCACTATGAATCACGAAATACTCAAAAAAAAAAAACGGGATCCGCAACAAAACTGATTTAAACCGATTCAACCATTAACCATCAGGTGGTACGAGAAAAAAGTAGCGAGCACGCTAGCTAATACATGATATCACCAGAATATGACGAGAACTTGCCGACGAGAGGCGTTTGGAATATCATCCTATACCTGCACATCAATACTAAAAAACAAACAGAATACATACACAACTCTCTCTCAAGAGTCGTTTAGTATCTGAATGGATTGAATGGGAATAAAAAATCGACATCTAATCATGACATGGGCGGTCGTAAAAAGACGTTATGAATCATGACTGAGTATAAACATAAGAGGTATCCATTCAGTCGCACAAGAAAATTGCGGTTGGGCGGTGGCGATGGGGGGGAATTTATAGTGTTTTGCTGGGAGTGCGGGGCGGGGCACGCGTGGGCTAGGGTTTTGCCACGGAGGTTGGCGCAGATGACGCACCAGCCACATGAACATTGCCACAGTGCACATGTGCTTTGTCACGAGGTGGCCCCGAGACCGTGAAGATCTGAAAGTTCGGCAACTTTCAGATCTCAGATCCCACATCATGTCTGCATCTCAAGCTTATGATCGCGAAGCCCAGGTACGGAATCGGTGGAATCACATTGCGGTATTAACTCGTCTAACTGGTGTAGAACGACAGCAGGCTAGACGATCTCGCCTCCAAACTTTCTTCACTTCGCCAGGTCACGACGGACATTCATGCCCAGGCCTCAGATAACTCATTTGTTCAAGCTTCTGTATGCAATAAAATATATGATGTACATGTAATCATCTGGCGGTTTTTTTATTCTAACTGTTTTTATAGTCGGAAGCTTTTTCAAATCTTACGAGCTCAATAAGACACTCATCATCTAGACTGGCGCGCAGCGCTGGCGTGTCTTATCCAATATACAAATCAGTTTTCTTTATTCTTGCAGCGGTACTTTTCATTTATCTTGTTTGGCGTTTAGTTTAAGGCATAATTTTTTTTTTTTTTTTTTAAAAAATGGTGTCTGGTTTTAATTGGTGTTCAAAGTGAAACGGCACGTAAATTTTAGTGCATCGTGGCAGTTTACTTTAATGGTTTATCTTCAACACAAAAGTCGTAGTTCTTCCCTAGTTTGACATTCTTCATATACATGTCCTGTCACCGTCATATTCTACTTGCTTCTGCCACCGCCAATGTCTTGTCCGAGTCTGTAAGTCCCGATTGCCTTCCCCCATTCGATCTTTGACCTGGTTACCGGCAGCTGTCGTCTAAGCGACTTAAAGGCTCCATCACCAAGACCTGAAAATTCCAGATTGAGTTGCTCTTGATATGCCTTCTCGGCGACACCGATGGCCTTGACTGCTTGTCCCTTGGTGAACGAACTTGAAACTTCTTTGTGTGTTTTCAGGCGAACATTACCGTCTTCGTAATAATGAACATCAATGTCAATGCTTCCCGAAATTGAATTTGATGCGAGATCAACCTCATACGACGACCTCCATCTTCCGTTCCTATATAAAATTACATGTCAAAACTCGGGTTCTCAAACATATACATTACAAAAAAAAAGGTCCTTACCAGAAATTTGATGGACTATATTTATTTCCAACAATTACAATGGCCAATCGATCTTCCGATAACGAAATTACCCCGTACGCTGATGGCTCGGGGAAATGCTCTGAGACGTAGTGCTTAACGTCATCGATGACCGATGATCCACTAAACGGTTAACGCAACGAACTGCTTGCAATTGTAAGCAATACTTACACGGATGAGTTTTCAGAAGCATATTCTTCAACGTTTTTAACTTTCTGTGTTTAATTAGATATGTAGTCAACCTCAAGCGCATTCCAAACTCACCAGTGAAGCATGATGTACATCAAAGCTCTTTCCCGCCTCTTCGTCAAAAAACTTGCCTGATCCAAGACTATTAAACTTGCTTATAATTACCTATCAGAAATGTTAGTTTTTCTATTCAGACCATTTAAAATTCCAAATTGACACGTACGGATTTCTGAATTCCAGGGAGCTTGACGATTGAGAATTGATCAATATTATAATTCTCAAACGCATCATTCAAGCCTTCAATTATATCCTCGTCTTCCTCGATTATTGCTTTAATGTCTATAAAAAAAAAATCAACTGTTGGTGACGAAATTTCGCGCGTGCTGCTTTAATAATCTATACCATCGAATACGTCCTTAACCTATAGTCGAGTAAGCTTGACCGATCCAAAATAAACCGTGACGATGGTTATGTTACCTCACCCGGTGGAGCATCACTCAAGAACTTCGATGCCGCATTGATCTTTGCTTGTGTTGACATTTTGAGTTTCTGGTGTGGTCGAGTGTGTGGGCAGTTCTCTGATAGCAATGTTTATATAATGTCCGCAGCGCCGTCGCGCACGCACTTTACTTGGTCCGGTAATTTTTAACTACCATAACTCGGCACAATTTACAACAATTCAATCTACGACTTTCTTTAAAAACTTATTTTTTTTTATTTTAAGTGCAACTAAACCTCACCCAGCTCCCCATCTGGAGGTGTTGCCAGTCTTGACTGCCGGAGATACAAGCTGTTGGGCAGATTGCTTAATTTCCCAACTTTGCCGTTTAAGACTATGCTGTGCGGTTGGTGCGGTGTTATCTGTAATCTTGCTCAACAGTACTCTCTTGGTCGCCTTCTTTGGTTCAGGCGTTGAAGAAACTGACTTAATCGGTAACGAAGGGAACTCAGACTCGTCCAACAACGATATGTTCTTTTTCACTCGGGTAGGTTTAGTCTCTTCGACATTAGACAATGCACTTCCAAACAATGCTGCCACGCCGGTCGAATTCCCTTTAGATTCAAGCCGAGATAGTAGCTCCGGAGGAATGGAGTGCAAAAAAACACAAGTATCTCCAGCCAAGCAGGAACTTTGGAGCCAATATCGGCACACGGTCGCCGACAAGTCATGTGAAAATCGACAGTCAGGTCGAAGGCATTGGCCCGTAGTCAAAAAATACCCTGTAATAATTAATATTTAAAAAAAAAAAAAAAAAAAAATACTGCAAACATACGACACACGGTAGGAATCTTGGGGTGTTCTTTACTAGCGATAGATGAAGTCTGAACGCTGTAAGCCGGACCAATGGTCTGCACCTTGAGAGATTGTTTCTGTATTGGAGATTTTCCAAGCAACTTATCCATTAGCTCATTCAGCGTGATTTGAATATCGTAACCATTATTTTCTAGCACCAAACTAATTTCGTAATCACTTAGATTCTTCGCGCTTGGTAATGGTATTGCAGCACGAATATGATCGAACGGGGAAGTCGTGTCAAACGGTGTTTCATCAATCAAGCTTGGCGTAGTTGCCGTTATTGGAGTGCCAATCTCAGTAATGCCATTGTAGTTGGCCGAAGAAGATGTAGAAGTTGCAGGAGACGAAGTTGATGACTGAGGAATAAAAAGTGAGTGTGACTGAATTGAAGTAGGATCGTTTTCGTGCGTAAAAGCAGCAGAATCATACTGCGCTAGTGGACTGTAGTGTGTTGTGCTATCAGCTATTAGCTGTTGACTTGAAGGTTCAAACGGACAATATTCGTCGTCATCATCATAATCATTAGTGAAACCATTTGAAGATATTGGTGAAGAGGTTGAGCTAATGTCAAAGTCTTCCAAAGCTTTTTGGACTTGATTGGCCAAAGAAACATGACTTATTTCCGGAGTGACTGGCCGAGGATTTGTGTGCAATAGAGTTATATCTGAGGTTGCCAGGATAAATGGAGGACGCCCAACAGATGTCGGAACAGCAAACTTTCCTTTGACAACCTTCGTTATCCTCTTCAAAGAGCCACTGTGATGGCTACCACTACTATTGTCGTTGTTATTGTTATTGTTATTGTTATTGTTATTGTTATTGTTATTGTTATTGTTATTGTTGTTATTATTATTAGTGTTGCTGCTGTTGCTGTTGCTACTATTGCTGTCGTTTTTGTTGTCGTTGATACTGTCTATATTTGAATTCCCATCACGATGATTCCACAAAATTTCAAGCACCTTCGAGTCAAGATCCGACGACGTTAAAACTTTTCCCTCCGCTGCAAACACTCGAGCAATGATACTCGCAATCTGATCTGTTTGATTCTCCTCAAGCACTGCGGGGTCGTCGAGAATGGCCTCGCATTGCGCCTGCCAGTCCCCAGAACTCATAAGAAGTTCACTCTATATATTGGCCGACCAAAAAAAAAAAAAAAAAAAAAATTGCTAACGAGCTTCCGACAGAATTCGTGATTAAGCCGACATGCCGTGATGCCGCGGGGGAAACGTGATAAACAATTGCAAGATAAGAAGTGGATCACAAAAACAGTACGTCTATAAAAATGATTGACCGAATTATTGAAAATTGCCAACGATCTGGAATATACAAAACCCAGTATAACTCGAATAACATGTAACAATAGCCAAAAAGAATACACTATCGAATAGAGACTAAACACGACCTGTGGAGCGTGAATTGCCGGTCGTTGTTGATGGCGAACATTTGGTAAATGCAATGAATGGATTACCTCATCCGTAGGGTAATAAAAACGAATTTTGTTCAAACGTCCTGTTTGTATCGTGAAATATCTATAACTAGGTAGTTTCTAAATTTGAATTTTAATTTTACTGTTGGTTTACACTGTACAGGTCAGAAGCCATATGCGACATGACATCTCAAGTGGCTGACAGCTACGGGTTGGGACCAACATCTGCTATCCCATAAATTTGTGATTCTCTTGTGGCCTCTCGATCAAAGGAGCCATTGAAACTTGAACAAGAGAAAATTTTCAGTAACTTGAGCTCTTTTTACAGTTAAGGTATTTTATTTTTAGTTATTTTGGAAAAAAAAAAGAAATATGCTCGATTGTTTGCACATTTTGAATTAATCGAAAGGGTCCAAACGGGCACACGCATTCACAAGCGTTGATTTGTTTGAATGGAATTGTACTCAATTTAGTCGAGTCGTAACCGGGATATGCAAGTGTGTTTGAAAAGTTATTTTTATATGACCGCTCAATTTTGCTATACAATGATGCAAATCAGAAAAGCATTGACCTTAGTTGTACTTCAACAGATGATGGGGTCAAGGTATATAATAAATCTTGTGCCTCGCCGTTCTTTATTTACTTTTTTTACGCTGATTTCGAGTTCATCGATCGAGCAACAGTATAGCAAGATCTTGCACCGCAGTTTCGGTTATTTAATAGCATTTTAGACAGAAAATAAATTCTGAACTGTAAATGCAGGTATAGCTATAGAACTCCAAATCAGGAAATTATAGCAAGTTTGTTAAATGGAACAAACACTTGTTACCGGCTACCATGATCCAGCAATAACAAGTGGTCATATTTTTCTTTTACTGTTTTACCGTAGTTGATTATTTCTATGGTCATGAATCCGCGTATCCGTGGATATTGGCAAGTAAGGAAGTTAGCCAAGCAGACTTCAACAGTCCATAATAAGGAATAGTCAATGCAATTGACTTAACAACTTGAACTCGTCCCAAATTGTAACTGGAACTGGTGCTTCCATAACCAACCGGCTACCAAGACGCGCTTTGATTGGCGATGCGTCCGTCCCCTTGACGCGCCCCTTGACGCGTCAATTAGCACTTTCTCTCTCCTTAATTCATTTTACCAACGCACTTTTCGTTCTCCATACACTACTGTAATAAGACTTTACTGCCTAATCATTGTTTAAAATTTGGTTAAATCTTAAATAGGTATTTATTATATTATATATAGCTGCTATGTTAGCTGTAAAACTAATTTGGGTAGAAAAACTGCGATAATGTCTTCTCGAGAAATGCCCAGACGCGTCGTGAGCCGACCAAACTATGATGCTTTAAATGACGGATTGGAAGGTGTAGAGTCTGTCGATTTTGTTGATTTGAAAGTTGAATTCGAAGAAGACTTGATCAATCTTTCGTCTGAACCTGCCGACTCAGTTGATGAACCTGCTTCTACTCTGGTGGAATCAACAAACTCTGCAAGCCAGCAGACAGTCTCGGCGGAACTAACAACCGACGATGACGAAGGCGCGTTCAAAATGAAGAGCTGGATATGGAATCACTTCAACCGCACAAAATTAGACATGACTTTCACTTCAAAAAACAAAACAGTTACCGTTAACGATTATGAGGTAAAGTGTGACCATTGCGGCTGGGCGACTGCAGACTCCAAGAGAAAAGGCTCGACCTCAAATATGGTGACACACATAATGAACTCTCATAAACGCCTGTTCACTGATGCAACAAGCTCTGTGAATATGTGGCCGAATTGTGGCAGCAAAACTCGCAGAAAACCAAATCTGCAAAATTTAAGCAGAATTTGCTCCGCTGGCTTGTGGAAACTGGTCAACCATTCACAATGGTAGAAGAGCCAACATTCGTTGCAGCGGTTCAGGGTCTAAGTCCTAGACTGGAGCTTCCCGTGAAATCGCGATAAGCTATCAAGCTGTTGGTCGAGGATAAATTCAAAGATTCTCGTACCAAGTTGATTCGTGAGCTAGAAAGTAGCTGTCAGACGATAGCGCTCTTCTTAGATGTGTGGACAAGCAAAAATGGCGTTCCTATCTTAGGAGTTGTTGGGCACTGGCTTACCCCGGACTTCACGTATCGCCAACAGTGTCTGGATTTTAAGGAAATTCGTGGAAAACTTACCGGAAGAGTGCTGGCAAAGATGGTATTTGAGCTGTTGACGGAGCTCAAATTATTAAATAAATTAATTTCAATCACCGGAGACAACGCGTCGAATATTAAGTCGCTTGTGTCTGAGCTCAATATCCTTCTTATCCGGGACGTTGTCATTCCTGAGCCGCGGTTTTGTGGCGAATCATCATTCGTTAGCTGCATGACACACGTCATAAAACTTGTCGCTAAAAGTATCTTGAAGTTGCTAAATCCGAGCAGCTTTGCAAACACTGAAATTGCATGTGCCACTGCTAACGGCAAGATTACGACTGAAATCCGAACAATGTCAGTGGTTGATAGAGTTCGGCTGTTAGCTATTTATCTGAAGTCTAGCCCACAGCGAAAACAAGCCTGGGAAGCCTTGTGTAAGGAGCACAATCTTCCACAAACCGTTTTACAGTACAACGTTGAGACACGTTGGAATTCCACGTACAAGATGCTCCAAAGCTCCATTAAGCTGAAGGAGCAAATGAAGCTTTATCTAGATGAGACTAAAATATTGCCGGCATTTATCGACCACGATTGGCACCGTATAGAACAAGTCTGCTCTGTGTTGCGATGGTTAGATAGTGCAACAGAAACTGTATCGAGGAAGGGATCAGGAGCTTTCTGCACACTTAGCCTCTATTACTTTCTACAAAACCAATTACGACCAGCGGTGGCGAGAATTGGAGAATACAAAAATTTGGACCACGACATTTCTGAAGCTGTGGCAGCTGGTCTAAAAAAATGTGAGCGGTACTATATCTTAGCCGACTCTAGAGATATCTACTACGTGGCTTTGTTCTTGGATCCCCGAGATAAGGGTCATAGTCTTAATGTTGAGCTGGATAAGGAGAATGCATCTCTTATTAATCTGGCTATGAGGCAACAGCTTGATGAGCTGTACCCCACACAATCTGATCAACAAACCGTTTGGACGAGGTTTGGAGAAGATGACTTTATGTCATATAAAAGATCCAAACTGGAATACGCGTTAAATTATATGCATTCGTCACCAGATGCATATTTCGATGATCAATGTGTAGGGCTGTGCCACGAAACAGAGTCGAACGAGTGGTTGTTTTTGTGGTGGCAGACTCACAAGCATCTATATCCTGCCTTGGCCGTGGCTGCTAGAGATTATCTTGCAATTCCGGCCGCTCAAGTATCCGTCGAACGTCTATTTAGTGATGACAGAGATCTCGTTGGAGTTAGACGCTACAACTTGAATGATGATACAATGAGAAAGTTGGTCCTTCTTGGTGAGAGTTTTAAGGGGCCAAATGATATAGTGGTGATTGGCACATTTTGTTATGTATATATTTGTTACACTTCATTATACTTTCTTGTTAATATTATTGATATATGTTACTGTTACAATTTATAAATACTGTATTGTTTTTAATGGATGTTAAATATTATACTAGAAAGAATACTTTCAACTTTGGAATACTATGATATCCATCAATGTCCGCGGATAGATATCCGCGGACATCTCTACGGTGAATGATGATGAAATGTCAAATTAATTGTAATTTCCATTATACTAGCTGGGATGTACTAACTGATTAGAAAAACTTCAAAAAAATTTGAAAGTCTTTGCCTGCTTTGAAATATATACAACTTTTCATGCATGCTCATACTTCGCCAGCTGGTTTTGGCTGGTTGAGGTCCCCGTTCTGACTTCTCCGTTCCTTTTACGACATCCATTTGCGCTTAACAGTCTCCAAAGACAAGATCATGACTTGCAACTAATAACGATCCTGCCATCATTGTCGTTGGTTATTTAGAGTGTTGCGATGAGGATTGCGTCATGCATATAATTTGCGTAGTTGACGATTATGAATATCATATTTACCCTATTGACCAGAGATCATTTTGGCTTTACGTAATGAACGTGAAAAAGGCATTTTATTGAAATCAACATAGTTAATGGTTAGCCAATTTAGTTGGAGCGGCCGCCACGACAACCGAAACTGCAGCATTAGCTAACATCTATACCACAGTTCAAACATGTAATGGGAACAAATTTCACCGTCCCATCCTTTGCCACGTATGAAGCTTTGGCCTCACTGTCGTCGATTTCGATGGTCACTGGCTCGTCCGCGTTCGAATGACTCGAATCCAAACAGTAATCATCGGTTCCTTTCTTTTTATTTTTGCCTTTATCCTTCTTGGGTGATTCAATGATATCTTTGTCGTATTTTTCTTTTAAATCCTTAATCACGCAATATTCATGCAGCCACGTCTCGCACGACCCGCACCAAACCATGGTTGTGTCTGGATTATAAAACCGCTCACATTTGCAATGTCGGCGTACCGGCCCAAGCTTTGCCAAATACGAGTCATACGATTGCCTCCAAAACAGCTCACTCAGTTTATCGTCATCGTCCTGCTCCTTCCAATGCGACACCGGCGCTTTGCCGGCTACCGTCATTGCATCAATAATGTCCATATGGTTTGACGCAATAAGTTCTTTCTTTCCATGATAATATTCCCTCCCTTCCGGAAGCTCCGCTGGCCAATACATCCAAAATACTCGGATGTAAACTAACATATGGTCTTGAGCACGAATTTCAAGTACTCTGCCTATCCAGTACATTTTTGGGTTGGTAAGTATTGCCGAAGAGCCCTGAATGTGTGCATGATTCACATAAACGTAATCACCAATAGAAAACCGTTCGCTTCCAACTGCCATTGTTAGAATCGTCTGTTAATTTTTTTTTTTTTGGAAAAAAAATTTAAATCAAATGCATAGCATATAACGAACCTACGAAATGTCGATACGGGGTCAATTTTAGCCATCCATCATGGGGGACAACTGAAAATGCATCTGAATCAATTGCTCCAGTATCATCAAATCCTTCGGCAAACTCATCATTCCCTGCCTTTGTTTTTCGTTTCTTTTGTGACCTATCTGGTTTTACTATTGAAAATGGCACAGTTGTACCAGGTAATTGAAGTTGATCAGCTTCATTACTTTCGTCAGTTTCTTCCCCATTGTTTTCTGTGTCTGATGAAGCTTTTGCTTGGTTGTCTATTGACTTCAAAATTCCATTTTGCTTTGCGGTCTTGCGATTTGTTGTTGACTTTCTTGATTTTGATCGGCCGGCCTTTGATTTCACTTCTGCTCCATTACCTATCGTTCCCGCCATTCAAAATAAAATAAAAAAAACGCTTCTGGGTTGTTAGTTATTTCATTGCTGCGTCAACACAAGTCAAGAAAATCAACCTTTAATGTACAGTTGCTTATACAGTAATCAGTTAACTTCCAACTTGTCAGCGTAATACACGTCTAATTGATGCTTACTTCTATTATCTTTTTATTTGAATTAGATTAAAATTTAAATATGTAGTTTAATATATCAGATCCCTTTGAAATAATACAGAAAACCGTTGTTGATGTGGCTGGGCGGGCCATAGCGCCACACCCCTAAACATCTCTTACACGTGTAAGATATATATATGTATATACCTCTTTGAATATTCGATGACGACAAAAACAACTTAATTAGATAAATTTTCAACTCGCTTCTCTAGTTCTCGAACCCATGCATCTGCTTTTTCCAAGTTTTCCTTTTCCCTTTTTTCAATGTCCTGTAATCTCGTTTCAGCTCCTTCAAGCGCACTTGTCCACCTCTGAACTTGCACCTCAGCTGTACTTACTCGGTCCCGTAGATCCGCAATATTTGATACAACCTCACCTGCTTCCGCATGCACATATCGTAGTGATTTTAACCGGTCAATTAATGACGGAACAGTTATCGCAAGATTCTCGACGTCGCCAAGCACTGCATATAATTTTCCAATCTTTTCGTCTTCCGTCACTTTTACATTCTTTGAAGGCAGTTGTGTTGACGAGATGCGATCCGTGATGGCAGCGATGCTGTCAGAATCAATCGAATTAATTTTAGCAGCGAGTGATAAAAGAGTTGGGATAACTGGCTGCTCATATACGGATGATGTGCGGAATGCTTTCGAGTATGCTATGCTTTCTGGAGCGCCCAGTGCTTTTTCCAAAAGTGCCAGCCTCTCGTCGATACACGCAGCCGAAAGCTTGTACTTTTCGATTTCTTCAAGAGGTATTGAAGATTGCGACTGGTTCATGTCTATTTTTTCCCTTGGCTGATCACTCCCTGTACCGGTGCTGTTACTAAGCAGCATCTTTACAACTTCTGATATTCTACCCAGTCGTAAAGATGAAATTCCATTAAGCTCGTCGCTTAATTCCGAAACACGATCATCTTTAATAGAAGCATTCAACTCATCGATTTCAGCTCGCAATCGCGCGATCTTAGCGTCAGTCGATTCAAACCGTGCGTTCGCACCATCATGCTCGAGCGGACTCCGTAGGGTCTTGTTCAGAAATCGTTCACGAGCCTCGTCAGGAGATATGGTGGAAGAATCTATATTTTCATTTTCCACTTCCACAATAGCCGGTTCCTAATATTATAAATTTAGATTCCCATGGTGATTGCTTTGGCTGGAACCATGGATGGTGACCTGTACTTACCAAAGTTTGTTCTGGATTGACGTCTGGAGTTTCAAATACATCAGGCGACGACGTATCCTTTCTTGTTATTCTTCAAACAATTTAAATTTTTCATGACTCGTGACATACCAATCCAGGTAAATTATATTTTTCCAATATAGGCATCATATGGTAATTCACGTGTGACTGCTACCAGATCATAATTGCTGGCCCTTCTTACTACTGGCAATATTCGACGCGGACCCCCAGTTATGTTGGGCGATTTGTTTTACACTGCATACTTCTACAACTCTCAATCGACGACGACAAGACACTGGACACAATCATGTAACCGGTTCTTCTATTTTGATAGGCCAAAATTTCTAATTTATTTTACCTCTGCGCCTATGTGCTCAGGTATGCTTCTTCTGTCGCCCAGGTGCAAACGCGTCCTACACCAAAAAAAAAAAAAAAAAAAAAAAATAAACTAAAACATTGATACTATTAAAAGTATATATATAAAAAAACAAAAATTTTTAAATTTTTTTTAAATATATTTTTCTTTTCTAAAATGCACAGTTTTAACGATCGACTTCACCAAACACGAGATCCATGGTTCCAATAATGGCAACGGCGTCAGAAAGAAAGTGGCCTCGTGAAATGTGATCAAATCCTCCGAGATGAGCAAAACCAGGAGCACGGATCTTGCATCGATATGGTCTTTCCGTACCATCAGATACTAAATACACACCCATTTCACCCTTTGGAGCTTCAATGACAGTGTAAGTCTCACCAGCAGGAACGGAGTAACCCTTGGTGAACAGCAAGAAATGATGAATTAGAGACTCCATATCTTCCTTCATCAGCGCTCTCGGAGGCGGACTGATCTTAAAATCTTCAACCTTAACAGGACCGGCTGGCATGTCATTCAAGCACTGGAAAATAATTCTGAGTGATTGCCTAAATTCAGCCATTCTGATAAGGTAACGATCATAACAATCACCATTGACACCGACTGGGACATCAAAGTCGATCTTGTCATAGACTTCGTATGGTTGATGCTTGCGGATATCGTAAAGAACACCGGAACCACGAAGCATGACGCCTGAAAAGGAGTAATTGAGACATTCTTCTGCAGTCATGACACCGACGCCGATAGTTCGCAACTTCCAGATACGGTTGTCAGTCAACAGTTCCTCGACTTCATCTATTCTGTCACCAAATTGTGTAGCCCACATGTATATATCATCAAGCAAACCAGCGGGGAGATCCTGGGAAACACCACCCGGTCTCACATAAGCAGAGTGAAGACGAGCTCCAGAGACACGCTCGTAAAACTCCATGAGCTTCTCACGCTCCTCCATACCCCACAAGAAAGGAGTCAACGCGCCGACATCCATCGCGTGCGACAAAACTGACATAAGATGGTTAAGCACACGAGAAATCTCAGCAAACAAAACACGAATATATTTGGCACGAATTGGAATATCAATGTTGAGAAGCTTTTCGGTGGCCAGAGCGAAAACTTCTTCGTTGCACATCATCGAGACCTATAGATCCGTATAAATAATTTTTTTTTACAAACAAAACTCGAGAAATTGACGTGTACTCACGTAATCAAGACGGTCAAAGTATGGAAGCGCCTGCAGATAAGTCTTGTACTCTATCAAGTCATCAGTACGATTCCGGGGCCACGCTCAATCAATTGCATTACCTATCAGTTTCTCGGTGCCTCTATGTAAAAGACCGATATGAGGATCAGATCTCAAGATCTCCTCACCATGAAGTTCCAAGATCAATCGCAACACACCGTGAGCAGCTGGATGCTGGGGGCCAAAGTTAACAGTAAACGCACGGATTTTCCTCTTCTTTGAATCCTCAATGTCCTTATATGTCTCTGAGTTTTATTCGTTTATTTATCAGCAACTCTGTAAAAACATAAACACGCAAGTCTACATACGCTGGTTGAAAGAGTTGGCTCTTTGCGAAGCAGGAAGAGGGAATTCCTCAAAAGTTGTTGACTTAAACTCTGGCGACGCCTTGTTTACTGCGCATGATGTAAAAGCTCTCTGCAAAATAGCTGAACGAGACCCAAGGGAAACTTGCTTACGCACCGTCTGTCGAAGAAAATTGCTTGTCCTCAGCATGGTCGTTGATTGTGTAGTGGTCGTCCTCTAGAAGAAAAAATACAGCCCGTAGCACCGGACCTGATAAAAAAAAAAGAAAGAAAAAAAAATTAAATGAAATATCGCCAACAATTCAAATGTTTTTTTTCCTCTTATGCCTGTCCTGTAACAATCAATCACCAATAGATGACCCGAAGTCAGTATATCTGAAAAAGCTGAATTGGACGTCCTCGAACCAAATAAGTAAACGAAGGGCGAAAAAGATAGTCGCCGATTGGTGGCGCATATGTGCACAAACGCATTGTGCATAAGCTGAACTGATTACCCGGACCGTCAAATCTTTCGCGTTGGGAGATTGATGATTTATTATTATTATTGTTATTCTGAATATTCTGAATATTTTCTTTTGCACCTGAAAATCGTTGCAAGAAACTAGTTCGTAATAGCGGCTAAGATGGTGGACACTAGTTTGAGGAACAGGGTCGGCATTGAGTTTGACAGAGTCACGAATGTATGGCTGTTTATTTAGTCATGTTGTCATTAATCAGTCATGAGCTAATTATGAGCCAGGTTCATAGCACAGACTTTCCAGGTTACTATCCAGGAGAAGACCACTCCTGGAACCTTGATAAGTTCAAGGAGGTATGTTTTAAAGTGTCATAGATTGACCATCTAGTATCTAATTTTGGACAGAGTTTTAAAATCAATATATCGCATTTGAATCAAGAAAGTTCGACATTTGATCTCATCGGTGTGGATGCCTCAGTCGCAAATGCGTTTAGAAGAATCATGATTTCCGAAATTCCTACGCTTGCGGTTGAATATGTGTACATTGAAAACAACACGTCTATAATACAAGACGAAGTTCTTGCTCACAGGCTAGGCCTTATCCCGTTGAGGGCAAACCCAGATTATCTGCGCTGGTTTAAGAGTATGATTTTACACGGTTGATTGATCTATCGACGAACGTTAGAACTAACAATAATATAGAGGACGATCCAAATTTTGAACCGACCGATTACGATACCGTAGTTTTGAAGCTTGCCGTTAAATGCACGACTAATGCAAAGGCACCGGCTGGCACGACCGACCCGAAAGAGCTATACAACAACGCTCATGTATACGCAAATCAGATTGTATTTGAACCTCAGGGACGGCAGGAGGAATGGTTCCCGGATGGAGTCGTTCCTGTGAATCCGGATATCTTGGTTGCCAAGCTCCGCCCAGGTCAAGAAATTGATCTGACCATGCATTGCATTCTTGGCATTGGTCAGGACCATGCTAAATTTAGTCCAGTTGCCACGGCCAGCTATCGGTTACTACCCACGATTGATATTATTGGCGAAAAAATAACTGGAGAGTTGGCTGAAAAGTTCAAGTCATGTTTCCCAGAAGGAGTCATCGGCATCAACTCTTCTGGCGAAGCTTTTGTCAAGGACGCTAGAAAAGATACCGTATCCAGAGAAGTTTTGCGTCATCCAGAATTTAATGGACGAGTCAGGCTCGGCCGGCAGCGCAATCATTTTATTTGTATGTATTGATTATATCATATGGGAACTGATGGCTAATCTAATCATAGTTTCGGTTGAATCCACAGGTGCCATGACTCCTGACGACATTTTCATCAAGAGTGTCCAGTTACTGAAGAAGAAAGCTCAAATTTTGCGGAAGTTTAATCTTCGTGATTAGGTTGGTGAAATTTGTTTCCCTTTTTATTTCGTTAAAAACACTTTCCGGGGAGTTTTCTGAGTTTTGGAATCAAAAATTGTATAGTGTTTTTATGTAAGAGTTTTTAATAATTTTTTTTTTAAAAAAACAAAAGCATGTTTAGATATATAATGAATTGGAATTTTATGATCATATAAATAGTTCGAGCTTTACATTATATTACACGATGCCAATAAGTCAAATCGAATGGCATCAAAAGAAAAATTAAGAAAAAGATTGAGACACCTGAATACCTTCAAACACCAAAAACAAAAAAAAAAAAAATAGAGACAAATGCAGTTAAGCTTGTTGGATTTAAATTTGAACCTAACCGGGTTTTTTAAACATTGTCGTCATGATACACGAACCTGCAAAAGCTGGTTAGCAAATCGCAATGACGTGTGCATTAACAAAAAATTGTGACAAACCTAGTTTGTTTTGGACTAAATGGAGCGTTGGCAACGTATCGGCTATCATCTGGAGGACGTTCTGATATGACATTAGCACTTGAAGGCCTTATTTTTTTCTTCATGGGCGCATTTGTATATGAGCATACCATTTTTGTTGTTTCCTGCCAACATGGACTGCAGGGACATTGAGACCGAGCTCACGGTCTGCACTGGCGACCATCCGGACCCTAAAACGTCTGTATATGAATTTTTAGTAACCAAGATTTTTGAAAATATCAATCAAACATGCATGACGTACCTAAGCATATGTGCCCATTGCTAATATCCAGTTAATCCCTGCAACTACTTTAAAATATCACACCAACACGTACCTGTAAATGTGCGGGTGGATTGGAATCTCAATCCCATAAGATTGAATAAATTTAACTTCCGGAGCTTCTATAGGATACGACTTTGGAAATCGAAATTGCAGTCTAAAGATCTTGTTTGCGTATAACGGGTTATCATCCATCACCCTAATATCGATCAGCCATAACGAGAAATCTTCAGCCTGAAAGATTGATATCCCTAATTTTTCGAAATCGATAAGTATCAAACTTGTGACTTTTCAAAAAAAAAACTCAAAGACGTACCAACCGGAGCGTTTGACTGCAAATCATTCAACTCTCTTCCTAACCGTTTGGCAAAGCTTTTTGACATGACGTATTACATATAAGGTTGATGGATCGCACAACCTTTTGTCTGATTCGCGCGTTAACTTGAATACGAACTGATAAAACTTCACGTATAAGCAATCGCTCAATAATCCAAGGCCGAATCGAAGTTATCGTCTTGTTCGATAACGAAATCAATCCCGTCAATGCTTGGCTGCAACTTTCCAGTCAGGTGTTTTGTATGGATTATGCAAATTTCTCGTTTCTCATGCGCGTTACCCTTCTTGTCGATGTTTACGCGTTCGATCAGCCGGTTTTTGTTGCACGTTTCAGGGCATCCGAGAATTACTTTCCTTCGTAATTGTACTCGTCCACTCTTTGGTGAGAGCCCAATGCTGACTTGATTTACACACATTTGCCTCCTTTCGTTCGTTAAGGCACAAGGCGGAAACATAATTAAAGATTTTAGAGCGGTCATGTCGTCTAACTTGGCCCTACCGGCTAATTCGCCCCGATACCCGCCGTCGTCGCCTCGGCCGTCTGCACCTGGTGATTTCGAAACAATCTCGCTCAATGAGGATTTACTTGCATCTCGGCTACCGTCCAAGGGATTGCGCACGGTTAGCGGAAGTTCTCTCATAATATCTCCCAGTAATGGCTCTGCAAGTGCCCGGTCACGACGCACGGACTCGAGAGAATTGCGTGGTTCATCACCCAGCGTCAATTACTCCCATAAGAATTTGCCGTCTCTGTACAGCTCGTCACCGACACGGTATTCGAAGTACGGGGATTTAGCTCGTCGCACGAGCTCGGCCAGTTTGCATTCGCCTTCGTCGTTGCACCGGCCGTATGTTCACAGACAAGTATCAGCAACGCAGTTGCAAGTTCCGCCAGCACGCGTTTCCTCACAAGCCGTGAAGAGCAATGGCTCGTCACCTAATCAAACACAACGACCTAATGGCTCGTCTTCGCCATTGAGTCAAACTGATCCCGAATTACCTTTTAGGCCGCATAGTGAACTAACCAAATCTAGCAACAAACCTCGTCGAAGCTCATTTAGTGATGATGAAGAACATTCGGCAGATGACGTGGAAGTGTCTCATGATGTCATATTTTGGAACGTGCCATTAACTCCAGACGTCAAGGCCGCACTCCAAAATGACTCTCGTAGCGCCAAACCGGATGACTATTTCGCGAGAGGGGGACGATCGACCAGGCACTCAATTGATTCGATTGAAAGTCCTGAATTAAATCGCAACAAGAGTTGGATAGAAGCCATGGATAATTTGTCAGAGGAGGCAAAAGATTTAACTTTTGCACTTGAAGGTTACAGAGATTTGACGAATAAGAAGATCAGGCAAGAGCACGATGATCGTCTCGAGGTCGCCAAAAAGAAATATAACTTGGACAGGCGGAGCTCTTCGCCTGCGCCCGTTATCGAACGACCAAAGATTGAACACGTATCTGTTAAGGAAAAGCATGCTGCTGTGAATTCGCTCACAAGGCCAACCCATCTTCCCAAGAAAACAAAAAAAGAAGAGGAAAAACACATGGCACAATTTAGAAAAATGATGCAGTTATCTCATGAGAATGGTATGAAATCCAAAAGATGAAAAATATACATCTACAATTATAAGACAAGCTTATATTAATCATTTGTACTAGAGCGAAAAAAAAAACAAGAGCTTAGACAAAAATTTGATGAATTCTTTAGCAAGAAAAAGGAAAACGACGCGTATTGGTCAGGTTATGTTATTCCCAAGTTACCGTCTTCTCTTTTAGAACCTCGAATTCGGGACATGATATGGACTACCGGCATTCCAGATCGACATCGCCAACAAATATGGAGTCTGCTTATCGGCAACTCTTTAGGCATCACTAAGCATGATTTTGAAGCATACGTGCAGCAGGCAAACTCGTCCGACACTGATTGGCGGGAAGTTTTGTTCGACGTGGCAGTTACATTCCCGGACCTTAAACTTTTTCAAGAGAATGGTCCTTTGAATTCTTCGCTGGTGGAAATATTAAAAGCATACGTGATGTATAGTAAGGATCACGCATACAGCAGATCTCTTAGCGTAAGAACTTTCATGTCCTTATTACTTTCTTTAAAATGACAAATTTTTTTAACATTAGATTATTTTTTTAGGGTCTTGCTGCGACAGCATTACTGGATTTAGATCCGTTACAAAGCTTTATCGCCACGGCTAATATTATCAATCACCAACCGCTACTTACGTTCCACACTAAAAATTCATTTAAATTAAGCATGTTTCACGTAACGTTTGACCATTTGTTTGCCACGCACATGCCTTCTCTTTATCATCACTTTACTTCCGTTTTGCGATTGCAGTCTGAATCGTACCTGGCCGCGTTCCTTGTTCCCTTGTTCACGCGGCACCTGCCGCTCGATTTTATTTCTCGAATTTGGGATCTTGTATTTTTGGACATGGCGAGTGATTTTCCGCCGCTGGAAACAGACACGGGCACGACAAAATTAGGCATGCTGAAAAAATCGAATTTGGGAAGTACGCCGACCCGATTTGAAACTTTACTGGTTGCCATCTGTCTTGCCATTTTAAAGCATTTGAATACCAAGCTTTTGATTGCAACCAAAATTGACGTACTCGGTTTGATTGGATGGGATGCTGAACCGATCAAGTTTGATGATGACCCAAATCTCGACCCTGGCGTGGCATCGGCCGTGAAGGAGATTACATTCGTTAAGAATGTCGAGAGTTTTTTATGATGTTTTTACATGTCCCGGCGCCTTGGTCTCTTTCTATTTTTTTTTTTTTTTGTGGTTCCAATAAAAATGCAATTACTCATTAGATATAATCTAGTAATGTTTCCAAATCTTCCAAGTTCGGATTCGGACTTAAAATCATCCTTCTTGCTCGCGCAGACCTAAACACGTTAAAACCCACTCTTTGCGCGTTGATAAATCAATGTTGCGCTTACCAATTTATAGACTGCAACGTCGTCATCTGATCTTCTAATTCTTTTGATTTTTCGGCCGCCATCTCAAGAATTGAATTAGGAAGTTCGGCAAGATTGGCCACGTTAAGACCATACGACCGATGCGCAATGCCCTTTTCGACGGTATACAAAAATGCAACATTTTTAACCCCGTTAGCTTCTTGCTCCATATATCCCATATAATAATTTCCAACACGGGCTGGATACCGGTCCGCAAACGAACACAGAACAGGATAATGAGTAATAAAGAGCGTCAAGGCTTTAATATCAGTAATGAAATGCGACAGCACCGCGTGAGCGATAGCTATGCCGTCCACCGGACCGGTTCCCCTGCCAATCTCGTCCAGGATCACGAGTGACCTTGACGTTGCGGTTCGAATTATATCGGCGCATTCGTGTAATTCAACCATGAACGTGGACTCACCGGCCATCATGTTGTCATACGCACCCATGCGGGTAAAAATGGCGTCCAAAATCCCCAAGGTTGCGGCCTCAGCCGGAACGTAACAACCAATCTGGCCCATAATGGCAATAAGAGCAGTCTGACGAACGTACGAACTTTTGCCGCCTATTCACCAAATTAGTCCAGTACCAAAAAAAAATAAAAATAAATAAATAATTAAAAATTGTTTAGTAGCCCGACTTACCCATATTGGGTCCTGTGATCACCATAGCACGCATTTTGTCACGGTCAATATTAATGTCATTAGGAACGTAAGAATCTAAAAGCAAATGCTCAACCATGGGATGCCTGCCCTGTCGCACGTTTAAACATGGCTTATCAACGAATTTGGGCCGCGTATAATTAGGCTGCATTGATACGGCTGCAAGAGATAGCAAGCAATCTAAAATAGCTACCGCCTGAACGATTTCACGTAACTGCTCGTATTTTTCAGAAACCTTTTTCAAAAAACTTCGATATTCAGCATCGCAAGCAATGGCGAGACCTTCCCTGCACGCATCCCTCTCGCGCAACAGCTTAATCACTTCAGGCGCATGAAATCGTGAAACATTTTTCGTACTGTTTTTTTTTTTTTTAATGTTAGTAATCAAGTTCTCAGTGTGATTCTTAGTTACCGTAGTAATACCCGCTAATCTTAACCCACGTCTTTGGAACCGTTCTGGCTTCCGTATTTCTAACTTCAATTAAATAATCGATGTTATTGCTCGTGCTATAGTTCAGATATGACTTGTTTGCCTGAATTCTTGCTTGCTTCAAAAATTCGTTAAGTTCGTGTTCGATACCAAAAATTGCCTGTGCACATGTTTTAATATCACTCAGTACTCCAACCATCAAAAATTTAAAGCTTACCATTTTGTGATCCTCAAGTTCAGGATATTGATCTTCATCCTTAAAAAAACCATATTTATCATTTCGTTGAGCCGCTTCATGATTAAAGCTTGTCAAAAATTTTGCAATTTCTTGTTTCATGTTGGGCAGTGCCAAAAAATGCTTAGTTATTAATTCTGATTTAAATTCCTTCATGTCAGAAGGCTCCGAGAAAGTATTGCTGATGCGTTCGAACGCACGCAGGACAACAAGCAACTCAGACCTTGAACACTGGCCGTAATGAATCCTGATCAACCCGTTTTCCAAATCAGGTAGCTTGCTCATCAGAACACACAGCCTCTCCAACCTGGCATCTTTACTGGTCTTGATCTCTTCCACGGCTTCGATCCGGATTTCCAATTTTTCGCGATCAATGAGCGGATGACCAACCCATTTTTTAAGCATTCGTTGACCGAAGCGTGTCCTGGTCTGGTCCATAATCCAAAATAAACTGCCCTTCTCTGTAAAATCTGTTTGGTTTCGATAAATTTCTAAACTTGTTAGAGTGTTTGCGTTCAACGTCATGTGAGCTTTTGATTTAAAATCTTCAAAACATGTGGCACGGTCGAATATGCCTTGCAATTTATATTGCTTCATATGTTCAATCATAGTAGCAAGACAAACCTGGACTTGAACTGGAAACGTCAAAACCTTTTCAAGCAGTGCGTTGTTCTCCTCTGCATCAATGCCATCAGAATCTTTCAATTTTTGACCATAAAACTGAGTAAGCAGAGTTGACGCTTCCGAATGTGTTGGCTTTTGCACAGTCTCGATTCGAATTCTGCTTTTCAAATTCTGACTTGTTGATACATGACTCAAGACTTTGCTTGATGACTTTGCAATCTCGCCCACAATTACAATTTCGATGGGTTGAATATGCAAAACCCTAGTCTCAAGTTCGCTTCGCATGAATCCGTCCTCAAACTCTTCATAAATCACTTGACCCGTAGCCGGAGCAATCGCAACTACGCCCATGACCGTGCTCTTGCCCACATCATTTGATGACATGTCCTCGCAAACAGAAAGAATAAACCCGCTGGAATTACTGGTCGCACCATCCATCATGCCTCCTCTTTCGTTAAAAGAATCGATAAAAGTACCTTTAGTGTAAAGCTCCGTGAGCTTCCGTTCGAACGGACCGCTCTTGTTATCACCAACTGCTTTTAATGCTGCCGTTTCCGTCTGCCTTACTATCCCGACTTTGTATCCCTTTTCGACTAATCGTTTCGTGTGAATTGGAATGCGCTCAATCGGCACGCTAGAAGATGCAAATCTGGTGTATAAAGTGTTAACACCGGCTTCTTCGATGGATTTCCAACCGGGTACCATGTATATTCCCAATTCTTTTGATGCTATTCTCGAATCATCGCCATAAAATTGGAACTTGTAACCTACTTCAACCGCCAGAACAACATCTTTATAATAGCGTTTGATCCCAATATACTGCTCTTCAAGTGGCGTGAGCTTCTTCTTTTTCGACTTGGGCCCCGACAACGTGCCAACTGCCGCGTATTTAGCAAGCAACCCATTTTTGCCTTGTTCGCCTTCTTCGTGTTGTTCTCCTTCATCAAATTCTTGCTCTGTATTAGCATGCTCAAGCTCCTCATCATTGGTCTGGCCAGCAGTCCGGGAAAACAAGTTCTTTATCCGTGATCTGAACTTCACCGTAGCAGGATCGTCAACCTTCCGCCGCTTCACCCCCACATTTTCATCTTCCACGCTGCCGCTTTCAAACCGCTTCAAATTTTTGGCAGTGTCAAGTGCAATATTCGCTCTGGTTTCACGTCGCGGTTGGTTTCCTGGCACCACGACTGCTGCGGTCACGGTCCGTGCCGTTCGACGTGGTGGCTCGGTCGTCCTTAAGCTGGCAAGTGACGATTGAAAATCATGGTTATTCGAATACGTCGGCTTTGGCACGTTAGCATTTTTATTACTGAAAAACCTGCTGATCGACTGCTGTTTTCGATTTTGCGACATGACACTTGCAAGTTCCAAAATCCATTAGCAAAAACGTACATTCTTTTTGCCTTTGAGAATTAACGCGTCCAAGATCGCGTCCAAAGATTTTAAACTCTTTTTAAGGTTTTGAACCAGTTCGTTGACCTCATCTCATGGTTACAATGTAAATTATATTCAATTTGTATTGCTTGAATTGTCAGGTTGGTAATAAACATGGCAGAACATAATATTTCAATATCAAAAAGTTTTGTCGATGAGGCTATTCGCACTCCATTAGCATGCAAGTCAGTATTTAATCCCCGGCAACACATTAGTTTCGGTCCTTTGGACAAAAAAATCCACACGCATCAAGACCTGGTTTTCTTCAAAAGAACGATTACGTATAACCGAATACAATTTCTTGTATCGTTTATTTCTTCTTCCGTTTCAGGATTGCAGACTCCTTCTCCGACAACAGAGGTTGCAGAAGGGATCGTGCCGGTATTGCAAATCTTGCACCGGATGAAAGATTTGGTCGACGAAATCCCTGCCGTCACTGGGCCTCGAAGATTTGGGAATCCCGCGTACAAGGTTTGGTTTAACGCAGTTCAAGAAAATACGCGGCCTTTGATTGCAGATTTGTTACGATCCAAGCGTGTTCCGGCAAGTGCCACGGACGAAATCTTTGGATACCTGATCAACTCTATTGGGTCATTCCAACGACTAGACTTTGGTACTGGTCACGAATTATCATTCCTTGCTTTTTTTGGTGGGCTTTTGTTTCTCGGCGTGTTGAATTCAAATGACAATGCTCAAACTGGTGGCGTGGGCGGGACAGAAATCCTGGCCATTTTTGCACAATATTATGAAATTATCAGGAAAGTAGTTCGGCAGTATACGCTTGAACCAGCAGGGAGCCATGGAGTATGGGGTCTTGATGACCATTTCCATTTAGTTTACATAATAGGAGCAGCCCAATTGGCTGGTATTGAAAAAAAAAATGAACGCAAGACGGCAGAATCGGAAGGTCTCAAGCCGCCGCCTGCACGGCATCAAAATCATAATCGGTCTGATGGAATAACATCTAGCAGCACGCACGTGAGCCGCAAGAAAGAGGCAGATTATGACCGGTACGGAATGCCAAAGCCGGGAGCAGTTGTCAATGCGACAATAGTGGCAGACCATGCTTATACAAACCTTTACTTTTCGGCGATAAACTTCATTAATAGTGTATGATTTCAATTTTTTTTTTTTTTTTTTAAAGATTACGTGCTTGTGCTGATTTCTTTAATAGGTCAAGCGAGGTCCGTTTTTTGAACATTCACCTGTGCTGTACGATATTTCTGGGGTTCCTACGTGGCATAAAGTCCATGCAGGATTAATCAAAATGTATAACGCGGAAGTACTCGGAAAGTTTCCGGTAGTCCAGCATTTTGGATTCGGACTAGGTCTTTATCCCTGGGAACCTGTAATTGCAGACCTATAATACATTATCGACATTTATTCTCGACAAATGACGTTCATCAAATCCAAGCAATCAAACCCTTCACCCTTAATTAAATCTACTATTCTCAATCCGTCAAAACTCAAGACACCAACACCAAGGGCTACCAATCGAAGCTCGGTCTCATGCGTGGCACCAGGTGTGAGGGGGCCGATCCTGATATCATTCACAAGTGATATAAGTTCATCTGATTCAATCATGCCAACTTGGTGAGCCGTGTAAATCGCAGTCTCATCTAGGATCGCAAGGTTGTTTGTTTCGGGTGGATGTCGCGGAAGAGCTTTGATGTGGTTGACTTTCCATTTCTTTGGTTGAACAATTAATGATATTCTTTTGGGCGTTCTCGATTGATTGTAAATATATACTTTCCATGTAAATACTTCACCGGCTCGAACTTCTGTCGGGCCGGTGAACGTCAAACTTAGTCCTTCATGCACGATTTCGCGCACGGCTGACGGAGTTGTTGGAAGTTGGCCCCATCCACCGCTTGCAAGCATTGGTGACTCTGGAACAAGACCGGGCGTGCTTGCCGATCGGTGTTGCATCTGTTGCCAGGTTGACGAATTCGTGCCTGAAATTGATCGGTATCCAGGTTGTGGGATCGCGAGCGCTGATGAATTAACATGACTATCAGTAACCGTGTTTGTCGCGATTTGACCACTTGCAGTTGCGTTTGCAAAGTCTATGGTAGTATTCCAATTGGTAAAAATGTCTGGTCCAGTGCCGTCATTGTATAAGCCTCCGCTGCGATTCAACACTGGCACGCATTCAATTTTTACTGAAATAACACTGGTAAAATTTTTTAAATTCAAGGGATTAGAAGCTGTGCTGTTGCGACCTGATCCTCCCTCAGATCCGACAAAGATTGGATATAATTTAAAAATCTGTGAAATCGTGTCTCGCGGACGACATCGAATCGGAAACATTGAATCATCTTCTGGAATTCGAATCGATTTAACCGCGGTTGCTGACATTTCAATGTTTCTGATTATAACTTCGGTACCAGCAAATGATGTCACGTCAACATCCAGGTTTGCCAGTATGACCAAATTATCTTCTGACGATGTGGATGAGTTTGGGAGTCGTGAATATCGTAGGCGCAAGTTAATGCAAGGATAAACTGGAGTAAAAATAGTATGGTACAGATGAGGCAATCGGATGTTTGAACCCAGTGACAAACTTGACACGGTTGTTGAGTTCGTTCGCGGCCGCGATCCGATCTTGCTTGCCGATAACGTGGGCAAACCTTTGTTAAAATAAACATCTATATTCGGATTTTAATTGTTGACAAAAACATTTATAATATATATATATATATGCGAAATTAGTTTTACCTTGAGCTAATCCCTGAAGAATGTTTACTGAATGAAGTGGCACATTTGGTTCGAGATATTCGACCTGTTCCGTGCCGATGTCGTCTGTCCATACTGATATGCCTTTACCCTTTGACGTCAGACTCGCCCTTGTAGAAACTGATATCCTGGGATTAACCATTCTGGCCTTCGGATGAGAGATAACCACGTCGACTCGCCATAACGCGGTCCATATGGAAGATTTCTCACTCTTTGCTTCGTCCATATACACCAACTGGGATCGATCGATGACGGTCGAAAATATGGCGAAACTGGCATCGTTATGATCTTGCGCTTGTTGGTTAGGACCGAGTGAAGAATACCGTGCGTTCGTAAAATTGACAACCGCAACGTCAACTGTGAACACCAGCCTGGACAGGTACGCGTTAAATAATATCGATGATAAATCTGACGATGGCAGTTGTAATTTGATGTACAATGCAATTTTCTCATCTACATCCCAGTTAGCTCAATTTTCTCCTGAAACACTAAAACTGAAAAAAAAAAAGATATCCACCATAAAACACAAGTGATCTTTTAGGCAACTCCGATAACTTTGCGTGAGTATTGCCATTTGGCACTGCTGCCTGACCGGCTAGTTCAGCATCCGCAGCCGCAATATCTGGAATGGACACGGTAATTGAACCAGTCGACAAAACATCAAGACTGGTCCGTTTGGATGCTACTATGCTCATACTTGAACTTCAAATTATTAAGCTCTATTGTTCAAGTTCCAATATGTTGTATGTTATGTGAAGCACGATCAGGGCTTTAATATTAAAACTTTAAAACAGATATCTACTATTTAGATCAACTGCAATAATTGTAACTACCATTTATGGCATTTTTTAGGATTCTATACATAACTACATATTCCTAAACATGTAAACCCGATAAATAGGACAAAATAAAAATGATATATATAACTATAAATAAAATAAAAAAAATGGGTAACAAAAAAATGCAATCAAGACATGATTCATAAAACTTCGATTCGCATGACATTAGTACATCCTTCAGTAGACTCGACATGCCTCTGAAAAAAAAGACACTCATAACATGAACTGATGCACATCAAAATCAATTGCTAAAGTTGTCTTTGCTATATTGTCAAGAAATAGACTAACAATTAAAACAAAGCTGATTTAGCAATTAAAAAAAAAAAGAAAAAAAAAAGTTGAGAAAAGAAACGCAAGAAAGGAATATTACTACAAAAATAACCGAACCCTAATTTTTTTTCCTCATAAAATTTGACATTTAACCATCGAGAATTCCCCAGTACTTCTCAACTCCTAAATAACCATCAGCCTTCCAGTAATCATTGAAAGCAGTAAATTCGATGAGAACATCGCCAACTGTGCTGACAAGGGAAGAAAGGGCAATCTTCTGGTTCTCAACTGATGGGACGGCAACACCGTTGTTATTTCCCTGCTTGGGCCATCCGGATTCGGTGATGAGAACGCTCTTGTTAGGGCAGGCATCAGAAACACGGCCGATCTGAGTCTGGACAAAAGGACCAGAGTCAGCAGCGACAGTGTAACCATCGAAGAAAGGGTGGCAGTTAACAGCGGCATAGTCAGATGCCTCGCAAAGAGAAGGATTGGCAAGAACAGCAACAAAAGTGTCAACGGTGACAACTGGACCGGTAAATCCAGCAGCTCTGAGAAGACTGCGACCGGTGTTGACTAAAGCAACGACTTCGTCGGCAGTGTTGGTACCAGAGTTAACAAGCTCGTTGCCGATAGCGACGGTGTGGACAAAGTCCCAACCATAGGTGTTTGCAGAAGCAGCAATAGTGCTGATGGCAGACTCTAAAGCAGTCACGTCATAGACGCCAAGGAAAAGTTTTTGGCCGGAAGAGATGGCAGCGAAAACGTTAGCGACCTGGCTACAGTCAACGCCGTAAAGACGGATGACTTCATAAGAAGAAAACTGGGCAACATCTGAAACGACCTCATCAGCAGACTTGCAAGTACCGTCGGCATTGTAAGGAGAGTACGTAATGCCGAGAGATCCTGAAAAGCTGCCGGAAGATGATGAGGCAGAAGAAGAGGCAGCAGCGGCAACCGAAGTGGAAGAAACAGCCTGAGCAACGACCTCAGTAGTAGAAGCAACTGCAGCCTCGGAGGTAGAGATAGGAGCAACGTAGACAGAGGTAGGGGCAACGTAGACCGAGGAAGCCTCGACGGTAGCGGCGGCGTAGAGAACGGCGGCGTCAGCGGAAGAGGCCACAGCAGGAGCATCGTAAGCTGAAGTAGCCGGGGCAACATAAGTTGAAGTAGCAGCTGGAGCAACATATGTGGCAGTTGCAGTGGCAGTAGTAGCAGGAGCAGTCTCATCGACTATATTACCCCACTGGTCAACGACGACGGTAGCAACGACGGTGACATAGACAATGTCAACGTCGGCGTCAGCGACAGGGGCACGCTTGTGGGCATTGTGCGCATGTCGTTTGACTAATTGCAAAGTTAGCAAATCAAGAGATGGCAAAAGAAAAGACATGTTGATGATTAACATCGAATGCTTGCACACACACAATGCCGCAAGGCATGTTGTTTGCATGGGTTTGCATACCGTTGACAGGCTGAGCAACAGCGATTTGGAAAAGAGCCAAAACAAGAACGGCAAAAACAATTGCAAACTTATACATTGCGATCTGATCAATTAAGGAAAGTACTTGGAATCAGACAAAGACTAAGATGAGATAAATTTGCGGGAAGGAGAGACAGCACAGCGCACGGGCGTTTTGAGCAAGGGATAAAATAAGGACCGACAGACGAAAAAAATGACCGAAATTAAGGAATGACTTGGAGCACACGGCGCAGAATCTGAACCGATAGCGGGTGAGTATAAGACGATCGGAAACAACTGTTGATTGATTGAGGGCAAAAAGAAAACGAAGAACAGGAGAATGAAGAAAACGAAGAAAAGTGGACAGACGATGGTGAGGCTGGCCCGAACAATGTTGCCCTGGCAACGTCACTTGCACAAATTATTTTTAATGTAAACAAACCCTCAGTCAGGAACTATTCTTAATCAAGACTAGCGTGAGCTGCACGTGCACCGAACCGGCTTAGCGCGCGACTCAGAGTGCACTGGCGTAATTTCGAGCAAGCTGCAATTAGGGTTTTGCGTGCTGTCTGAAACCATGAAGAGAAAATTTTATGAACAACTAGGTAGAATGTAACTGCTACTATATGGTAAACACATGCAGTGTGACATTATTTTTATAATTTTCAAGGACCTGAGTGTGTATATGAATATGAATGTGCAATTAATTGATGTGATGAATAAGCAGCTTATTTTAATATCCACAACGCTGCACAAATTAATTTCTTGTATAAACAGTATACGTATAACATACGTTGCCCGTGCATGTCAAACCGTAATTTCAATCGACCACTCAAATATATTCAACGCATGAGTGGCAAATGATTCAAATCAATTTACAATAGCATCATCATCATCATCATCATCATCATCATCATCATCATCATCGCATCAATTCCAATTATGTATTATTGTTCTCTTTAGTCATACATCGCTGCTCCATACCACCCAGACGCACCCACGGCCCTCGGCCTTGTCTAGTCGTAAACCAGTTGCTCTGGCTGCTTGTTGCCTCTCGCGGACTCCTCTAGTAACTTCTTTCTTCCCTTTCTTCGCTGCTCTTCCAGCTGGCTTGACAGCTTCCCTCCTGACTTGCCCTGCCCATCCTGATGCCGTAGCTACGCATGGCTTGTTAGTTTCCTATCCATCTACTTGCGTGCGCGGCGAATCATTTTTCTTACCTCGGCTGCCTTTGCGGCTGCTGCTCGCGGGTCCTCCGGTACCGGCGGCGACTGTGCTCCGCCTAGCTTATTCCCTGTCCCACCATACCCCTGAGGCTGCTGCCTGTTTGCAAGCTCGTTGACAGTTTTAGTTTGCGCAGCTGCTGCTGCTCCCCCGCCTGTTGCTGTGCCTAATTTCTGTCCTCCGCGTCCGGTTCCCTGCAGGCGCCGCCGCTGTCTCGACTCCTCATCTGAAGACGAGAAACAGTTACCCATGGTGATTCGTTACAGTACGTCGCGTTTTGCTTATCCTTCTTGTAGCAATATATAGTACTGTATGTCTGTATCCGCGCCTTGAATTATGTACGTGACTGATTAATAGCCTGTGTTGAACTAAATTTGCCGTATTCATGTGAATCCTTGTGGAGACGACAACTCGCTGACGTACACAATGGGACTTTGAGCTTTCAAAAAAAGTTAATTAGTTAATAATATCAAAATCTGCCATAAAATAAGGAAATTTTAAAAAATATAAAAACACCTGACAATAATGTCTGAAAAACGAAAGGTATTTTAATTTAATGCTTGCATGATCAATAACTACTAACTTGAAAACTAATAATTTGCAGGCCGACCCTCGTCAGAACTCGTTCAAACGGGCCAAGGCTGATCCGCCGCAAACCAAACAAAACACCGCCATCTACATTACAAACTTGCCGGCCGATGTCACATTTGAAGAACTCGATGAGACTGTTTCACGGTATGGCATTATAGCCGAAGATATCACAACTGGCAAGAAACGCATAAAAATTTACACTGATGAGAATGGCAAGCCCAAGGGTGACGCGCTGGTCATTTTCTTCAGGGCCGAATCTGTTCGGCTTGCTGTTGACATGCTTGATGATTCGGATTTAAGAATCGGACAGTCTGGAAGTGAACAACGAGGCACAATAAAAGTTCAACCTGCAAGCCAGGACTACAAGGTTGAAAAAGAAGCTGTTCCCATGCAACAGCGTACGGCCAAGGAAAAGAAAGAGATTCTTAAGAGCGTACAACGGCTTAACAAGTATGTTCCTATAAATAACGCAAAATAGTATGTTTACTGACACCATTTTTTTTTTTTTTTTTAGTAAACTAGCCGATTGGGACGACGACGATATTCCAAAAGAATCAAACAAGAAATGGAACAAAATTGTAGTATTAAAGCATGTCTTTACCCTCAAAGAATTAGAACAAGACGTGGCAGCTTCTCTCGACATTAAACAAGACATCCGAGAAGGTTGTGAACAAGTCGGACCCGTGACAAACGTGGTTCTTTATGATCTTGAAGAAGACGGCGTCATTACAGTTCGATTCAAATCAGCCGACGACGCTGAGGTTTGCGTTCAGGTATGTCAACTATTAGTATTAAGCTTGGCGAGATTTTTTTATTTTAACAAAAGGCAACTTTAGAGAATGAATGGTCGATTTTTTAATGGTCAGCGACTTAAAGCCTTTATTTTCGACGGAAATGAGCGATACCGAAAGTCTGGCAAGAAAGATCTGACAGAGGAAGATGATGATAAAATTGAACAAGAGAGATTACAAAAGTTTGGAGACTGGTTGGAAGAATATAATGACGATGAATGAAGTGTATAATATGTAAATTTATTGTATCAGGCGTTTTTTTTTTTTTTTTTTTATAAAAATATTGTGAAAATTAATAGAAGTATTCCTAATTAGTGTACATTTCATCTATGATACAATCAAACCTGGCGCAAGCTGAACTCACATTAATCACTATCTTCATCTTCACTACCAATCACGTCCACATCCTTTGTCAGGAGGTTTGTCCGTCTTGGCTTATCGTCCTCGTCTTCCAAATCTAATGTTCGGTCTGGATCTATTTCGGTTGTCGCATCTCCATCTGCTGAATCTTCATCCTCTTCATGGTCGTCTTCACCATCTTGTTCTTCCTCTTCACCATCTTGTTCTTCTGTTTCATGCTCTTCTTCTTCTTCATCTTCTTCGACCTCAGTCTCATCATCATCCTTCGAAGACGATTTAACTACAGCTCCATTGCCATTAGTTACTTTTAGCTTTTTGTAATCTCGGTCGTTTGTATCGGGACTTTCAGGTACTATCTGCGTAAATTCTTGCTTTTCAGCTTCCTTCGGAACTGCTTTCAATTTCGTTTTTTTACTCTGACTTGCTTCAATGAATTCTAGTTCAATTAGTGGGTTTGCCAAAAAAAAAAAAAAAAAAAAAAATTGATTATTTAAAAAACACTTACTGTCAACTTCTTGCCTTACTCTCGGTATTAAACCGTCTAACGCCAATACCTCTAAAGCTTCGTACACGTCGTTAGGATTCACGGTCTTTCGTCCGTTTTGCACTGTAATATCATTCGCACTGTTCAACTGACATTAGCACGTCACTCCTATCCAGTAAATAAATCAACTTGTGAAAAAAAAAAAAAAAAAAAAAAAATTACAGCATACGTTGACGTGAGATAGTTTATAAAAACTGTCGACCCTTTCGATAACGCCGTCATTGCATCTTTCTGAATCGACGTGTTCGGTGGTAAGGTGCTCTTGGCTAACCGAGAAACAGTCGCACGAGGCAATAAATAATCCTAGAGAAAAATCGTCTTAATATTTTGAAATCCCTCCTTCACTTCCCCCCCCCGGGACTCTTTTCCCAATCAATGTTTTGTTAAAGTGCTCATACGTACTTCTATGCCGCTGTTGCCAGCGTCCACATCCCGTTGGCTCTCGTCCACTGCACCGCTATCCGTCGTGGCCTTGGCGGACTTGTCGGCATTTCTGTGCCCTTTCAGAGGCATCTATGTCTCGCTGTTTTATAAATCAAACCAAAAAGTAAGGATATAATACTTGACGTTCTTTGCCAAACTACCACTTGCTTTTTTTTTTTAATTTAATAATATACGACAGAAATTGAGATTCAAGACTGAGTAAGATTAAATCCTATTTTCCCATTCGTAAAAATCTCAATTACAAGTAAAAATCCAAAAGTAATCAGGACTGCGTTCGTTATTGAATGTGGAATGTGACTGGTTATACGAATCAATTGAGTTGACACGACGCGTGACCCAAAACGCGTACCGGTTATTAATTTAATCTAAGTCACCATTGTGAACTTGTCATGTAATCTATCTAATTTACTTTAATTTTGATGCCATATCAAACTGCCTTTTTTCCAAGGCAGAAGCTCCTCTAAAATTCGATCGCGGCGCAACTTTCCTGCTTGTTGCGGCGGCAAAGTTTAACCTCGCCTTGCTGACCACTGGCCCGCTGACCGATCGTGATTTCACGGTCGGCCGGATTGGCTTTGGCTTATTGATTACAGGTGAAGACCCAAGGTCGGTCGGCAAGGTGTCTTCAATTTGTTCTTGCTCAAATGAAAACGATTGTAATGCGCCGGTGCTTTGTGTTCGCATGGCGGTTCCAGTGCGAGGCTTGCCCCCACACTTTCTTAAAATCTGATCCGTTTGTTTCGGTAACCGGGAACCGTAAAATGGTATAACAATTTCCAGACAAAATTCTCGAACTTCATCTGTTTTTTCCTCTAAATTAAGTAAATCAAGTGTTGATACGGCTTGCCAAATGTAAAGACGATCAAACAAGACGTCAAGCAACAGATCAAAATTTACCGCTCCATGATCTATCTTCTTTTTTTTCGGTTTTGACCCTTCTAAAGTTTCTGCTTGTTTTATTGAACTTTCTTGCGAAATAATCTCTAATGCTAGTATGATTTGCAGTGTAGTCCTAGTTAAAATTGTTGAATAAATAACAGGAAAAAAAAAAAGAAAAGAAAAAGATTAACGTACTCTCGTTTTTTTAAATGATTCACTTTGTTAATCCGATGCTTCATCTTGCGAACATCTTCATCACTGTTCCACCATTTGGTAATATATTGCTTTTCATGATCCAATGAACTCAGCCCCACCAAGGACTGTTGAATATTTAACGACACCGGAACATTATTTGTCGGATCATCTGGATTGTCAAGCCCCATGCCAGCTTTATCTTGGCCATGCAAACTTTCCAACTCCGCCAAAGTGTTGTGCAAACCAATTTTATATTTATAATCCGTCTCGCCCACAGTGAGCATCATGTCACGCAGCACGTGTCCAATCTTTTTCGCATCTTGATTGCACGACACGCGGAATCGGGAGAGCGTGTTTTTGCAAAAAAAAGTTAGCGGGGATTTTGAAATATATAGTGCTTCATAGTATAATGCTTGCATGTGTTTCAGCAATTGTTTTATGGAGTTGCCCTTTGCCAGTACCGGCAATGCCATCGTCACCGGGGCTTCATCAACCGGAGCCTGCAATTTTGACGGCACTGTTGGATCTGCCAATGAAGGTGGTGCCATGCTAAAATTTGAAAACGCATTCACAACTTCAGGATCGTAACCTTGACTATCCATAGACGAAATTGATTGAACCTTTGTTTTAGATTTCCAAAACAAATCAAAATCTGTTTCCAAAAGCGAAAACGCCAGTGATTGTTCCATTAATTGACCTTGCACGTTCAATATCTTAATTTTTTTCCATAAAGATCGGATATGCTTCGCCTTGATGTTCTCAGGCAAAGGTGAAATCATGAAAACGTCGGATTCAATCAGCTCGATCGCGGCAAGCACTTTCTCTTCCTCCACTTTGACAAACAGAATCAAGTCACCAAGCTCAGGCATTTTCATACAAAATACTCGACCTTCTTGTAGCTGTGAAATCGTTGTTCTTGCTTTTCTTTGTTTCGATATCGAACTCGACGGCAGTAACACATGGCTAACATGAGCGATAATGCTGATGGGAATTTGATCTCGCGGAATTGCTTTTATTGGAGTAACATTAATCGGCAGTGATGTAATTGATGATATAAATGGCTGTAAAATATTTAAAAAAAATTTAGTAAAAATCGACTACCCATATGCGCAAGTATTGTTTGGTCGTACGTGAATAGTAAATGGCTGCATGTATTGAGGTACCAATTCAGCATTTTTCCTTTTTCGCAAGCTAGTTGGTGATGCTACTGCACCACTTATATTATCAGCAAAGGCTCGTTGACTTTCAACGTCAACTTGCAATCCTTGTCGACCTTGTGTCGTGGACTCCTGATATGGCGAGTTGTCCTTCGGCAGACAGGGGTCGTCGGTCTCGTCTACCATTTGTTCCATCTTTTTTCTTTTTTGATTCCGACAGCACCGCTCCCCTCGCCTTAACTCATCGTACAATGTTGATAAACCCCCAAATGAAACACTTTTATCCTCAGCTGGTCATGAAAAAAACCTCATTCATCTGTCCTACACTAGGTTCACTTTTTTTTTTAAAAAAGAACGATGATAATGACTCGTCGCGTTTGCATCCGCGCAAATCAAGACGCGTTTTGGGTAGTAAAAAGTTTAATTTTGTTGCCTTGATGATGGAACAGATCAAGCACAGTTGAGATCGAAATCCCGTCAATTTCATTTCTCAGGAATGAAAATCGATATTGATTCGGCATGTCCACGCAAGATGAAGATGGCACAGCTGCTGTAAATTTGTCACTTCCATTGGCATACCAGCAAACGCTGCTTAACGACCTGATTGACGAAGACGCATTGGTGATCCTTGCCCGAGGACTAGGCCTGCCTCGGATAGTGACGAACTTGGTCCATGCATACGATGTTTCAGGACCGAACTTGGTGTTGATAATTGGAGCAGATGAACGTGATATTCAATGGCTTGGTGAAGGATTGTCTGAACTGGCTCACTTAAACCCGCAAAGTCAGACCCGGACCGGCTTAACCGTGGTCAACACCGAACTCATGACGATCGAAAGACGAGAACAATTGTATAGCACTGGTGGGGTGTTTGCGGTTACTTCTAGAATTTTAGTAGTTGATATGCTAACAGGTAAGTTAAAAAGAACACACTAATTGTTATCTTTCGCTGCTAAACTTTCAAAATAGATATTATACCGAGAGAAAAGATTACAGGTATTGTGGTTTTACATGCTGAAAGGGTTAACGCCATGTCACTTGAATCTTTTATTTTGCAACTTTATCGGGAAAAGAATAAGGACGGATTTATAAAGGCATTTTCCGATTCTCCGGAATCATTTATTACAGGATTCGCTCCGCTAGAGAACATGCTCAAGCATCTTTTCATTAGAAAACCCGCTCTTTGGCCACGATTTCAGGTTCAAGTTGCAGAGTCCTTGGAAGGTGATTCGCAACATAAAAAGAGGAGAGATGTGGTTGAGATTGATGTTAGCCTGTCTCCATATATGAAAGATATTCAGAATGCGGTGCTGGAATGTATTGAAAATTGCCTGCGAGAATTGAAACGGTCGAACGCTTCGTTACTTGACTTTGATGATAACGATTGGGCGGTTGAAAATGCATTACATTCAAATTTTGACGTCCGGATTCGAAGACAATTAGATCCCGTGTATCATAGGCTAAGTTACAAGTCACGAAGTATTGTGGCGGACCTGACAACGCTACGACGGATATTGAATTGCCTATTAAGTTATGATTGCGTTTCGTTTCAGAAGATGCTTGATACGGTTATTGCCAGTAGCTTGCCATTACCTGGAAGTACGAAGCAAAATGCTTCGCCTTGGTTGTTTCTTGACGCTTCCAACGTGTTGTTTACGGCAGCTCGTCAAAGAGTGTATGCTGGTACATCTTTACCGTCAGATACAGTTGTAGGAGAACAAGGAGACAAGATTAATGGAATTACTGAGGTTTTGGAAGAGCAACCGAAATGGTCACAACTGGCAGACATTTTGGATGAAATTAATCAAAGCATGAATTCAAATTGGCAAGCCGCACCCGGTCAACATGACCCATCTCCGACGTTAGTCATGTGCAGTGATGAACAGACGTGCGTGCAACTAAGAGATTATCTTTCTGATCGTGACCCTAATCGAAAACCTGGAGATGATAATGGAAAGGGGGCCAAACGTATGCTTCAGTGCAAATTGAAGGATTACATTGCCTGGAAGCATGATTTCGCAAACGTCAGGCGAGGCTTATTTTTTAATACCAACAATGGTAGTAATAAGGCAACGTCAACAGCTGCAAAAACAGATGACGAGCCTGAGCAGCCATTGTTTCGTGGACGGGCGCCTCCGAATAAGCGGAGGCGAGTTCGAGGTGGATCCAGCAGCGCTGCAGTACAAAGTCGCACGATTACTACTTCTGGAATTGTTATCGACTTGGACGAAGAAGACAATTCGGTGGCGGCTAAACTTTTAGAGGAAAAACTCAACCAGGAAGGTACTCCTGAGGTTGAGCAATTAGAAACCTCATTTCAGAATGACTACGAAAATGATTATTATGGACTTGCAGATATGAACGATGTGATTGCATTTATGCCATATGATGGTGATAATGATGATTTTGTTTTGGAAGAACTTCGGCCAAGGTTTATAATCATGTATGAACCCGATGCGGCCTTTGTTAGGCGTATAGAAGTCTATCGAGCTTGTAATCCTGAACGCAATTTAAAAGTTTATTTCATGTACTACGGCGGTTCCGTGGAAGAACAGCGGTACTTGTCGATAGTGCGCAAGGAGAAAGACGCGTTTTCAAAACTGATCCGTGAAAGAGGCAACATGGCCATGGTTTTAACTTCTGATTTGGACAAGCTTGCCACGCCGGAAGAGATGTACGTTCGAAAGTTTAACACCAGGATTGCCGGCGGCGCACGACTCGAAGTCTCGATACGGCCGCCACGAGTGATTATCGATCTTCGAGAATTTCGTTCAAAGTTGCCACAGATTTTGCATTGCCAGGGAATCGTACTGGTTCCCATCACGTTAACCGTTGGCGATTACGTGTTGTCGCCTCAAATCTGCGTCGAACGCAAAAGCATTCCTGACTTGATTTCGTCATTTAAGGATGGCCGCTTGTATACGCAGTGCGAGATCATGGCTCAGTATTATAAAATCATGATATTGCTTATTGAATTCGATGCCGAAAAATCGTTTTCGTTGGAACCGTTCTCTGATGCGTCAATAGCAAGCGCGTCAGGCAGCACCGGTAACGATTTGCAATCAAAGCTTGTCTTGCTAGCGCTGGCATTCCCGCGGCTCAAGATCGTATGGTCTTCCGGACCCTTTCAAACCGCACAAATCTTTCTCGAGTTAAAACGTAATCAGGAAGAACCCAACCCCGAGACCGCGGCCAGCATCGGGACCGACGTCGGCGGCGAAGGTGAAGCCACAATGTATAATCAAGCCGCTCTCGACATGTTGCGATCGATTCCGGGCGTCACGGCTGTAAATTATCAAAATTTGGTGTACGATGTTGAAAATTTTCAACAATTATGTCAAATGTCAGAATCAGAAATTGCCAAAAGCGTGGGTCGTGAATCAGCCGGAAAGATTTGGAGGTTTCTCAATTGCGATTTACGGAAACAACAGGGAGTGATACAATAACGATTATTAAAGTGTATAATGCAAATTTTCATATTATTTATTACTGTGCTTGAAATGTTGTGTCAAAGACCAGAAATTGAATCAAAACTGACCAAACATAGTTTCCTAACCAATTCTGTCTTGCAAAGGACATCGTGCATCATTTCCGGAATGTCAATTTTCGAAGTCGAAATTCTCGAAAAATTGACACGAACAATTACGTTTTCACCCAATTCCGCAATATCAACTTCCAATCGAGAACGTTTTGAAATAATCTTTTGCACCGTGACAGTGGCCAGCACGACTTGGAAAATTGGGAACAATGCATAAGTTTCCCCAGATTTAAGGTAGCCACGATTAGGAACCACGTCAAAATAAAGACCTTGATTGGCAATCAATTTTGCTCCAAAAACTTGCGCCCGGGTGAGTGTTGGACTTGTCATTCCAAGATTGATGCCAGCTTGATTTGGTCCGGTCGAATCGCGGTCAAGATCGCGCACATTTGTGAGACTATAATGCGCCAAAAACTTATGAACGGGTATTAATGTTTGCTTGCGAACCGAATCAATCCAGAAAATATTGATCACTGAGTTATCATTTAAATGATGCGGATATGACATGTGAGGAATTCTGGATTTTTCGAATAAATGAGGCGGTTCCGTAGACATGAATTCGATTCGAAGTTCGTCCCTGTTAAACCCTTTCAATATTGAATTTGCCTGTGCCATGATTGCTTCGCAATGTGACATTTCGGACATGTCAATTATAACAAATAATTTAATATCATGACTAACCGCGTGCACAAACTGAGCTTTCCAAAGGCGATCAGAATCAATCCCGACTCGAATCAAGACCGCGTCCGGCTTGCGATTGCTAATGTCGTTAATTTTGTCATGGCTACTGCAATCCGTAGCCATCACGGTCGTGAGAGTTTCTGGATATTTCCATCTTACTTCATGCGCTTCGGAAATGCTGTAAAGCGTGTCAACTGGGTATTTCTTTCGCTGATAGTGATTACTGATCCGGCCAAGCAAGTTATACTCAGGCCGGCAGGAGTAATTTTTAAGCTTTGAGCCGAAGGAGATCATCGTGCCAGATGTAATGAATAGTAAATCAATAAATCGGCAATGATCATTGTCATTTTCATGTTCTTCAAGAATATGTGTGTTCCAACGACTTGAGATTGCAGCAGTTCGCGCGAGCGCGGACTCATTAGCCATGACCAGCACATGAACATGATTTCGTTGAACAACCGGCGTATTGCGCAGGTACATTCTCCTTGCCAATAACATCTTGTCCGGGTTGGCGTCATTTCGACCACCATCGCTATCAGTAAAAGATTCTGATCTTGACCCGGTACCGTTATCGCTTGACTGCCATGACGACATGTGCATTTGAGATGGTTCGATCGAGGGAGGCCCAAGGTCTTTGAGGTTACGCCTTTCCAATACAAGTTTTGTTAGCAATCTCATGATTTGGTATACAGCAGTTTAAACAAATTAAAGATTGGTACTTTATAACAAAATAAATAAATAAAAAGACAAGAAACCCAGCGAGGTCTTTCACCTTGTCATGCGAGACAAGGAATTAATTGCCAATCGCGTGTCAATCATTGCCCCAGTCATCTACACTCAAATAAATTACTGCAAGTTTTTCGCTTCATTACATCAAAGTAGATTGTAGAGTATTAATTGAAGTACTTGAAATGAATTACATTACTCGCCTAGATACCCATGAAAATAAAAATGCAAAGAAGAATAATTGCTGGATTCCAAAAACAAGGTTTCCACGTGCGGCTTGAATCATTTGCCGGCTACCCCGAGGAAAGTCTTTCACATTACAAAAAATTTAAATATTTAACCTGACAACTCGACCACCATGTCCGAGCCAGTCGAAACAACAGAAGAAACTACGCGGACGCTATATGGTATTCCGATTGACTTGCTGAAACTGGTGTTGACACTGGTACTGTCATATCCATTTTGCGGGATCTTGAAAAGGTTACCGGATGACAAGCCGATATATAAGCAAATATTCTGCTTATCGTAAGTAGATTAAAAAATATCAGGGGAGGAAGGAGAAGAAGTTATTTGAATTGTACTAAAAAAAGTGTTTTTATAGGGTATCGGCTTTTTACTTGCTGGGAATTTTTGACTTGAAAGATGGATTAAAGACGTTACTTATTTCGTCACTGACAACTTATGGACTTGCAAAATATGTCAAAAATCCATTAATGCCATGGATTGTTTTTGCATTTGTCATGACTCATTTGACCTACAGGTAAGTTGTTGAATAGTAAAATGTTATAAAGAAACGTCACAGACAGTTAACGTGTTTATGTTTTTGGCGATGAAGTCATGTGGAGAGGTATCGGAACCCATTGAACGCCGGAAATGTCGATGTTACTGGTGCACAAATGGTTTTGGTAATGAAACTTTCAGCGTTTGCGTGGAATGTTCATGACGGACGACAGTCACAATCTGAGCTTTCGCCCATCCAACAGGACCGTGCCCTGCCGCGATTACCGTCGCTTTTTGATTTTTTAACATATGTTTTCTTTTTCCCATCCATGCTTATTGGACCTTCGTTTGATTATGCCGAGTTTAGAAGATGGCTTGATTTATCCATGTTTGAAAACAGTAATAATAACACGACTAATGTCAATCAGCTCAAGCAGAAAAGGAAAATTCCAAGAAGTGGGAGAGTGGCGACCAAGAAAGCGATTGAAGGTGTTGCCTGGATCGTGTTATGGCTAGTGCTATCCACAAAGTTTGCTCCCGAATTACTGCTATCGGATTGGTTTGTGAGCAAAAACATCATTTTCAGAATTTTTTATTTATGGCCTCTGGGATTTTCTTACCGATTAAAATATTACGGAGCCTGGTCTTTGGCAGAAGGGTCGTGCATTTTGTCTGGATTGTCGTACAACGGCAAGAATCCGGCTGGCAAAAACAAGTGGGACCGGGTCAGGAATATCGACCCTTGGAGGTTTGAAACCGGCCAGAACACTTTTACTCTTCTTGAAACTTGGAACATGAACACCAACAAATGGCTCAAAACTTATGTTTACTTGCGTGTTGCAAGAAAAGGAAGAAAGCCGGGGTTTAAAAGTACTTTGGTCACGTTTTTGACCTCGGCATTCTGGCATGGCATTTCACCTGGCTACTATTGTAAGTTAGGGGAATGCGTATTACATTTTAATAGGCTAACGTAAAAAAAATTTTTTTTTTTGAAAAGTAACATTTGTTACTGGCGCGTTTATGCAAACATGCGGAAAATATTCACGACGATACATTCGGCCGTTCTTTCTAACGCAAGATTTGTCCGGGCCGGGACCTTACAAGAAATATTTTGACATTGCCACGTACATCAGCACGCAACTTATTATGGGGTACGCCGTGCAACCGTTTATTCTTCTTACTTTCCGTGATTCCGTCGAGGCTTGGAAAAGAGTTTACGTAAGTGCAATTATTTGATATAAAACAAAAATGAAATCACTGACGGGTTGAATTTTTTTTTTTTTAGTTTTATGGACACGTTGGGTTGTTCACAATGGTACTAGTTTTTTCAAACAAGAAAATTCGCAAAACGGTAGAGGCTAAATTGCAGGCGAGAAAGCAATCATTGTCTAAGCTTGACCAGATCAGGTTTAAGGCCGAACATGCACGAGCCAAGCGGAACCCTGAAGAACTGCAAAAATTGGCAGCTGAAGCAACAGCAATTACAGGTTCTTCTGAAAAAATTAAGGACTATGAGTCGCCATCTTTAGGAATTCCACAGGATGATATTGAACTCAAAAACTTAAAGCAAGAAGCTGAAGAAGATTTTCTCGAATTAAAAAATGACTTGGAAGACTTTAGAAGAAGGCGAGGCCTGGCATTAGATAATACGAGTTCGGTCAGGCGGTCAAGGAGGACCTAGTACTTGAAATATGGAGTTTTAGTCTACAAAAAAGTTATGATGCATTTGTTTAGAAAATATCAAAGTGAGTATAGTTTTTTTTTTTGGGGAAGTCGCGTGCCAAAAAATCGGCTTAAAATTAAAACATAAAAACACCTAACCTGCAGAGCAATGTGATTTATCGCAAACTAGCTATGTGTTTATGAATTTCACAGATACGTATTGTGAATAAACCAAATAATCTAACATAATTACGATTATAATATCAACTTATTAAATGCACTAACTACACAAAGGAGAAAACAATAATAAAATAAAATAAAACGTCGAAATATCAACCCAACCCAACTTAACCAAACCCAAGCCTAAACCTTACATGGAAAGAAACTGCCCGTGATTTAAGATCTCACTGAATCTTTACAAAAAAAGCAAAAAAAAAAATTACCAGTCTTTTTTAGTATATGCAATGTAAAAAATATAAATGTGTAATTTTTCATGCAGGTGGCTGATACGGAGGCGGCAACTCGTCATCCGCAGGCGGGGGTAACACCTCAGGCTGACGTTGAGGCATCAATCCAGGTTCGTACTGGGGCAATTCATCAATATGTTGCAAACCTTCTTGTTGCCTTTCCCTAATGCGTTCAAACTTGTCTTGGAATTCGAACGCGCCGCCATCCTTGAACGTGAGCAAGAGTTCGAACGGATGATGCCGACCAGCACTGTCGTCATTCTGGGTTAAGCCGCCGTCCACAACAGGAACAATCACTGCTGACCATTGATTTGGTCCAAACCAGGGCTGCGTAACGTGAGCGTCATGAACATTGCCCAATGGTGCAGCGAACGATAAGAATCCAGGCGACGGGCCTAATGATGACGTTGCGTCGGGAAGGTATATGAGCCGATGAGATGAAAGAATAAGGCTTCCCTGAGATGAATCTAACTTGATCGGTCGATTAATACCAGCAGCACCAGCAGCAGCAGCATGGCCAGGATATGTATTTGACGACGGCACAGACGATGATGGATTGCCTACCGGCCGAAGCTTGAATGAGGTGCGATATGGTGCCCTAAAAAGCGTCGTCTCGTTTGGCAAAGAAACGTACCCTTCATTTGGGTCGCGAGAAAGCATAACCCAATTAATGGACATTGCTACAATTCCGATATAAAAATGATATAGAGATAATTTGTATTATTTTTTTTTTTTTGGTTTTATGTTTTTTTGGTTAATGACGATATTGTTATATAACCCGTATGAAGTTGCGCCTCACTTCAGCCACACAAGGCCTGTGGGTTTGGACATTTCGGGATCTGATTGGGCACAAAGCTGTGGCTTTTCTTGGAGCGCGAAGCTCGGGTCGCTTCTGTAACAAAACATGGGTGTAATGCAACCCAGGTTTAATAAAAGGAATAATAGTATCGCCGACGCAATCGACTTTTTTGGCGCTTCTTGATTCTTTTTCAATAGCCCTTACACAACTGTTTCAATAAACGGTCTTTTTCATTTTTTATAATTTTTTTTTTCATATTTTCAATACTCGCCGCATTTTAAAAAAAAAAGGAAGTTATACATCACAGGCAGAAATTACAGGGACATCAATACTCGGGGCAGTTTATTTTTATGCCGTTCAAGTCAATATTGAAAAAAAATTAATATTACCCATTTTTTTTCTTTTTTTTTGAATTTGGTTTTGGGGGCTTGGATCGAAAATATATATAACCTACGTTTGAGGAATTATCCTCGTCCGGTCGTGTCGCGTATTGCAGCTACGTCCTTTTTCTTTTCCTTACTCTATTGCCTGTAATGGCCGCAATACCCGCAGGCACGGTAGACGACCAGTCGATAGTAAACCATGACGTTATCCACTCTAAGGTTACTCACCAACCACAAGCACAACAACAGAAACAACAACCACAAGCACAACAGCAGCAACAACAACAACAACAACAACAACAACAACAACAACCACCATCGCCACAACTACAACCGCCACCACTACCACCGCCGACGCCAGTACCATCGACTGTAAACTCGTCCGGATCAGCTAAACAAGAACATCAGAGTAAAAATCATCATGGTTCTCATCATCATTCATCTAGTCAAGGTGGCGACAAAAGGAAACTTGTTATAGCTTGCATTGCTTGCCGTAAAAAGAAGGTACAGCACATTATTTTTGTTTTCTTTTATTTATACCTTATGTCACGGCGAACCAATTGAGTCACGCAATATATTTTTTTTGTATAAGTGTCTAACGACTAAAATCTCAGGTTAAATGCTCAGGAGATCGGCCAGCCTGTGGCAACTGCTTGCGGCTAAACGTGCAGTGCCAGTATCCTGCTATGAAGAATCGTGGCTCACGGTTTGGTTATCATGAAATGCTCAATAAGGTAGGACCTTTTTTCATTTTGCTGGTTCCTGATGGATGCAAATTGGTGGAATTCATATTTTTAAAGAAGTTGAGAATGGCGTGTATTTGGAAAAACCAACACCACTTTTGATTTGAGTTTCCAAAACCTTGAGTTTTTTTTTGTGGGTTGTGGGAGATTTCATTGCAATGATTTGGTTAGAAAACCAGAAAAAAACACTGATCTACTTGAAATGATTGCGTTGCTAGTACTAACGTTATGGGTATAGAGACTTGAGATGATGGAGCGGCACATCAAACCATCAGCAGTAGGAAGTACGACATCGCCCTATCATGTATCCAATAAACTTACGGCCATGCCGGTCCTGGTTAATTCATCTTCAAATACGCTTGCTGCGATAGACATGCAGCCGACGACTAGCACGAGTAGCAACAGTAACAACAAGAACAACAACAACAACAACAACAACAACAATAATAATAATAATAATAATAATAATAATAATAATAATAATAATAATAACAATAATAATCAGCCGCTGCTACGGTATAAACGTCATGCTGATGGCACACCCAAGTACGAAATTAACAATGAAGAAGTGGTTGATTCAAATTTAATACATTCTTTGGGTGATGAATCGAGTGGTGGACAACAAGATGAGTCGTCACCTGCTAGCTCGCGGGATCGAGCAGTGAATTCGGCACTATTGAGCGTCAACATGCCTGATTTTGAAATAGTCGAGCATTTAACCGAATTGTATTTTAGATACCTCAACAATCAGTCATACGCGTTTCTTCACAAGCCAACATTTATTCCACGCTTACGAGCCGGGCAGGTTAATCCGCTACTAGTGTTGGTTGTGTGCGCAGTGTCGGCTCGGTTTTCAAAGCATCCGTCAATTATGATCGAGCCACGTTATTCAGCAGGGGACCGGTTTTTGTTGGAAGCAAGAAAATTGCTGAGCCAGGAATTTGACGAGCCCACAGTGGAAACCACACAGGCGTTACAGATTATGGGGTTTAACGATTTTTGCAATCTGAACGGCGGCAGGGCCGCCATTTATTCTGGATTGTCTATGCGTATGGCTGCTACGCTGGGATTGAATAAGGAATCTGATGATGCGAATCTTAGCTGGGTAGAACGCGAGATTCGCCGCAAGACATGGTGGAGCGTGCTTGTTTTGGACCGGCTGGCTCATTCGGGACCGAAGCGGTCGTTCTTGTTAACCGAGGAAGAATGTCAGATTCAGCTGCCATCAAGTGAGCATGCGTTTCTAAACTCGATCCCTGTGGTTACGGAAATGCTAAACGGCGAATACCCAACACATGATTCAGAATTACCCCGCGTGCCGTTAGATCTAAGTGGGTATCACATCAAATCGGTTATACTGTGGGGGCATGTTGCATCTTACGTGAACATGGACCGCAAAAAGGAGAATTTTGCTCTCTGGACAGAATATTCCGAGTTTCACAAATTGGAACGCGAGATTGACAGTTTTTATTCATCATTGCCTCCACATTTGGTGTATTCGCGGGACAACCTGGTTGCCGTGGATTCCATGCAGCAGGCCGGCACGTTCGTGCACATGCATGTTTGCATTCAGCAATGCCTTTGCGCACTGCACCGGTGCATTTACCCGTACGACCATTCAAATTCCAAGTTTGAGGCTCCGCCGATCTCGTTTATCGAACGTTCAGCGAACAAGTTAACCGCCGCGGCGTGCGCTATCAGTGGCATTTTAAACGACACGTTACTAATCGAGGATGTGCTACCTGCCTCATTCGTCGGCTTTGGTGCGTACAATTCTGCCACCGTCCATATCGTCAACGCGTTTTCGTCTGACCCAGCCATATCAATGATGGCCAAGAAGCATTTAACAGTGAATCTAAAATTTTTGGTATTGATGCGAGAATATTGGAGCATTGCAAGCAGTTGGTGCACGACATTAAAGGAAAGATATTTCCACAAGTTGCAAATGGTGCGAAATGCGGAAAAAGGAATTGACATTTCAGGACCTCCGAGTCCGACCGTGCGGTATGGCACGTTGGATTACGCTGGCCCGGATACGAACAGCCCCAGTGCGGCACGGTCAGACGCGTCGTCATCATTGTCTAATAATAACAGCAATAATAATAGTAGTTCGCGTCCGCGGACGACGCCAGTGCTTGCGCTGGGTTCGACAACAGCGACAACAATGACAGCACCGCCTGCACCTGCACCGCAGGTAACATCAAGAGTACCGCCTGCCACGCCAGCAACAGCACAAATAACACAAATTGCAGCGGCGGATCAGCCGACCGTAGTCATGCCTGCACCGGTTCTGCCGATCTCGACGCAGTCACAGGCTGCGTTCGTGAACAACCTGTTACTACCGATAGACTTTGGCACGGCGGATACTGATGTTGTGTCATCACCAAATCCTTACATGTACGAATTTGATGAGGCATGGATGCGGGCATTGGAGAAGAGCAAGGACGAGGTAGTGATTAATACTGACCGGGTAGGGGAAAATTCATTTTTGGATTTTGGATCGGCCAATTGGTTTATGGACATGCCGGCGCAGACATTGCCGCCTGGTGCATTGACAGAGTCCACCGCCGCGGCAGTGGTAGGCGGTGGCGTGCATGGTTCGGCAACAGGGTATGGCATGATTGCACAACAGCAACAACAACAAAGCCAGGCAGCTCAAGTTGCGGCAGCAGCGGCGGCGGCAGCGGCAGCAGAAGCAGAAGCAGCAGCAGCGGCAGCGGCAGCCGCAGTATCAGCCGTACCATCCAATACGACGACCATGCCGGGCAACGATTCGTTCTTTGCAGAAATTTTTGGTGACATGGAATGGGATCCGGTAGGCCAAAAATCAAAAAGAAAATGATTTTTCAAAAACCTATTCCGAGACGACAGAAGAACCAAAACTTGTATTATAATTTCATTTTAATTTTAATGTTAATTTTTTTTTTCATTTGGATGTTTTCACGTGGTCTTTCTTTGAATTTTTTGGGAATAGTTATTTATTTATTACCTTGTTACATGCATTTGTATTTTGTTTACCTTATTTTTTTTTTGTTTTGAGGTATAGTGTTAGGAAAGGAGTAGGCGAACCGATGATGGAAAAGCAGATGTTTGCTTGTATAATTAAAATATAAAAAAGTCATTCAATTTCACCCCCCGCGGCCATTTTGAACAAAAACGCGGGGTTAAAATCCCACAATTTAACAGCAGTGGGTTTAAAATGTTATTTTACCTTGCAAGAGGCCATGCAAAACACCTGAATAAAAAAAATCACATTGCAGGTCGTAGTTTTTACAAAGCGAAACAAAATAACAAATAATATACATATTTTTTTTAAATCATCACATCATGACCATTGTTTCTATTTTAGGCAAGCAAAGACCTGGGTCCCGCGGCATATTGCTCGAGCCGGTTGACGAGTTGTGGTTGTAAACTTCGTAGCAAACTTATTGGCATGTGCTTTCCATTGGATAAAAGCCATTTTGTCCCCACATCTTTTACTGCAGAATATGGGTAATAAATATACGTAGTTGTATTGAAATCATCCGTGATAAAGTAAACAGCCGCGGCCATACTTTTCTTTTTTATCTTCTGGTTTTATTTTTGTTAAAACAAGGAAAAAAGAAGAAAAGAATTTGATTTAAATAATATTTTATATATTTTATAAATCAAATTTATACTTTATTTGGGACAGTGAGTAAGGCGATTTTTTTTTGTTTTTTAATCAAAAAGAAAAAGGCATCTGGTCAAAATAAAATATTACAACTGATACGGTCCCCACGATTTGTTTTTTTATATTAAGTGGTGTAAAAACATTTTCTTAGTTGTTTCTATAACAAAAACAAAAACAAAAAAAAAAAGGGAAGGAAGGGAGTCATGGGAAATACGGTTGGCCGTGAGCAGCGTGAGCAAGTAGACTTGAGACGACGCTCGGCGGGATCGATTTCAACTTCGTCGTTGACGTCCTCTACGAGTCAAGGTAACGGTGGTGGTGGCAGTGAAAATGCGGGGGCAAGGAATCGGCATCATGATCGGGTCACGGCCACGATTCGGCAGGCGCTAAATCTTGAGGACACGGTCGATGGCGGGTTTTTGGTTCCGCAGGGTGTGTACACTGGACCACAGGACTACAAAATTCGGATTGTGAAGCAACTAATGGTGAGCATCAAACATGGCGACGATCAAACACATTTGAGCAGTGCATGTTGCTAACTTGTGGTATTTTTTTTTTTTTTTTTTAGGTTGAGCGACGACTGGCGCCATTTTTTAAGGGATTGGAAGATTATGATGATGCATGGACCGACGTGATGTTGCTGGCCGCAATCAGGGGCCAGCCCATCCCAGCACCGGAACCGCCGGTTACTCGATCACGATCTGGTTCAGCAACTGCGGACATCCAATCAGGCCCGACGGCAATCCAAACCAGGACCAGGACAAACACTGCCACGTCATTGTCATCGTTATCTTCAACTAAGTCAGCTGCCGTGACAGACAAACGGCAGGCATTGGACGTGCTGCTTTACCGAGGCGCGGTGGAATGCCCGATATGTTTTTTATATTACCCGCCGTACCTTAACTCGACCCGATGTTGTGATCAGTCAATATGTTCTGAATGCTTTGTACAGATCAAACGGCCGGACCCGCACGTGCCTGCGCCGCTTTCGCCGTCATCTTCGTCATCGCCACCAGCTGCACCAGCTGCACCTGCACCAGAAGCATCGGTATCACCTATTGGAGTGGTTAAGTTAACTTCTGAACCTGCGAGTTGTCCGTATTGCACGGAGACGGACTTTGGCGTCACGTACCGGCCGCCTCCGTTCCGGTCGGGCGCGTCAGTTGGCGGGTCTGGGTCATCACTACGGGTGTCGTTTTCACGACATTCATCAGCAGCTACATCGGCCACTTCGCTGGCGTCATCGGCACCGGCAGGGACCAGGAAACGGCGGGCCACGTTGCCATCGACCGCGGCCGAGGTCGTGACTACGGACCGGGTGCGACCGGATTGGGCAATTAAACTGGCGAGCGCGAATGCGCATGCCGCGCGACGAGCAGCAGCAGCGACCGCGTTGCATGCAGCAGCTTTTTTGGTTGGCCGTAATGGCAATGGCGACCATGGGGATGGGTCAACTGGCCGTCGGCATCATCGAACTCGGCGGCTACTTGGTGGTGCGGTGGGGTTGTCGTCGTCATCATCACGGCCGAGCACTCCGCCGCCGCAGCAGCAGCAAGGAGGTCAGGATCATCATTCATCAGATGCGTTGTCGTCATCATCAAGACGAGCAGCACGACGGATGGTGGATTTGGAAGAAATGATGGTGATGGAGGCTATCAGGATCTCACTTTTGGACAGCGACAGGCAAAGCGCGCAAAGCGCGCAAGGTAGCAATGACGATCCTGCCGTGACGGGTGACCGGTTGTCGGCATCGAGTAGTGAATCGAACGTGAGTGTTACAGGTGCGATTCCGGGAACGTACAGCAGCCTGGCTGGGCAGCTTATTGAGAGCAGTAATCGTGACGATGGGGACAACAACGGCAGGGCCAACGATGAGGATGGTGAGGAACGAAGTCGGCAAGGCGCCGAGGGGCCGCACCGAAGCGAGGGCAAAGGGGAAGTTTCAGAAACCGTGAAGGTGACGATGACGACGACGACTACTACGACGAGCAGGCACGACCGGGAAGTGCAAGCTGCATGAGATCAAAGATCAAGAATTAAGGAAAGGAAAGGAAACGGGCACGGCAGAAGATACGATAGCGGATATGGAACACGGGGTTTATTGGTTTGCACTTTGTTGTTTTGCATCAGGCTTATAAAGTATATGGACCTGACTGTGTTTAATGTGCAAAATTTGAGCCTCAGGCTCCGTCAATAAAAAAATATCAATTATATCAATCAATATCCGGGTTTTGAGCAACTGCAATCTGCACGTTGCGCTTTGTTTGTTTTGCTCACGACACAATAACGACTTCTACTTTTCAAAAAGAAGGGCATGCAGATATTTGGTATACAAGCTACAATCACTTAGTTCCTTTGGATCCCTTGTCTGCAGCAGTAAAAGATCTGCCTATGTTTGAATTTCAGGTCTACTTGTCCAGTTACGTAGTTGTTTTACATAATTTAGCCTGTAGATTCGTATGACACTCGAGATGGCAGACTTTGCGTAATTAACAGTTACTCGGTATTCGATATAGTATTCACAATAGTTCAAAATATAAATACAGCTTATACATTAGGCAGCAAAAAAAATAAAAATTACACAATGCCATGTTACATAACCTGAGCAGCATAAGGATTCCGTTTTCGGATTGCCTCGCCGTACCGATCAAAAATGAACGGAATAGGAATCATGGCCAGAGCAATAAATCCAATAAGACTGGCTCCCCATGGAACGCCCAAGTTGTTAAACATGATTGTTCCAAATAAAGAAAAGCCAGCAGCAAAACATGACCTCGCAAGCGTGGTCGCGGCAATGGCCGACACGGAAAAACGAAGGAACGAGTCCACCATATAGTTAAGACACCCCTGGAAAATGGTAGAAAAAACAGTGGTCATGACAGTTATTCCAATTACAGGCGCGATCCATGGATATTTGGGATCTGAAGTCCATCCAAATATGAAAAGCCCTATGGGCAAAATGAATGCACCAAATTTCATTGCAGCCAAACGTGCTTCTGGTACGGCTTTGCCATTATTAGCTCGCAAAATTCGAGCATACCTTCTGCCGACATTGATATTCATGACACCGCCGATCGTGACACCCAGCATCATGCCTAGCAAAGGCAAAGTGGAAGTGATTTTGGGCCAAGATCTCACAACTTGAAATTCTTGAGGAATAGCGATTATTTCGAGGTAAAGAATACCAAATGCAAAAGCTCCATACGTACACATGGCTGCAACGATTGGCGTTATTAACATGAGAAAAGGACGAGTAAGATGCTTGGACAATATATCTTTAAACGTGAGGTCCCATTCGTCAAGCCTGGAATGCCATGCCCAGTTTTGCGTGGTCATTCTTAGTCTTCTCGCTTTTCTTTGTAGAATCACGGGGTGGTATGTTTCTGGAACAAAAAATGCAATAGCAAACGTGATAAAAAAAGTGTAAATCGCACACAGATATTGCACCCACATCCACCCTGTTCTGTGGATAGTCACGGTCATGGAAGCTCCAATAACGGGGGCAATGGTTGGTCCGCCGGCGACCACAAATGCATAAAAAACTAATGCCACGCCTCGCGCTTCAGGTCTCCACAGATCCCCGAGCACGCCGCCAGAGTTAGACACAGGCGCTCCTCCAAGTAAACCTTGAAAAAATCTCATAATAATAACGGTCTGAATATTGTCGGCCGTACCAGCGCCAATTGAAAATAGCCCTGATATAAAAAATGGAATCAAGCAACCAATCTTCCGGCCATAAACTTCTGATAAGGGAGCAAAGATCATAGGACCAAGCCCGATCCTGAAACAAGTTAAACACTGGCCATACTAAAAAAAAAAAAAAAAAAAAAAAAAGGACTTGAGTGCTGAATGTTAATTTTACCCTATCAAAAACAAGGAAACACCAAGAGTTGCTACTTCACGAGAGACCTTATATAACTGGGCAATCTCTTGCACAGCCGGGCCAAACGCGGAAGATGAAAACTGTGGGCCGAAAGTGCAGCATGCGAACATCAGGGTAGTAAATGCACGCATTCGAAATGACCAGTTAAGCGGACATAACGAGTCGTCATCACCTTCAAATGTAACCAAAAATGTATCAGAATCTATATCTTTTGTGTTTTCAACAAATTTTGTGTAGTGTTGTCCAGAGAAGGGTATTGTCATTTAGTGGTTTCTCATTTGCGTCGTGCGTTGACATGACTTCTGTGGGTTGTATAGGCCCGTAGTCTGAAATATAATTTATTGGTTATATACGACTCCATATATGTCAGCAAAAAGATCTGGTTGAAGTCGGCTTTATCGGTGCGGAGTTATGTGGTATGAGCAAAAAAATGCAGATACCTTTGTTAAATTCATTAATTTTAAAAGGCTTAATTAAATAAGCAAAGTAAAGCTTAACAATAGATTTCACGTTATTAAAAAAATGGCGAGGTGTTCATAAATTGCTTGCGTTATTTACTCATTTTATTTATAACAACAAATAATAAAATATGAACAAATAAACAAATAAATAAACACTAATAATTTCACAACAACATAAATATCAACTTGCCTTCAAGAAAAGATTAACCTCGCTGAATAGACAACAAAGATAGCAAAGAAAGAAAAAATTCTACGGGAAAGAGTCTAAATTACAGGAAGGAAATAGCTATGACATAACCTAAGCCAGGTATAGTATCAACATTTACATCTATACGAACAAGTTGTCCGAGAAGGTTTTGTAACTGGAATATAGACAAAAGCTTATATAGTTGAGGACGAGAAGTTTTATGTCAAGGCGTGTGCTGGCTATACAAATAATTGCAAATAATCAATTTCTTTATTCTATGCAAATACGAATAACGAACATTTTTGTATCTGGTCCAACCCGTAGCTACAACAATGTTGTTTTTATAATATATATTGGTTTCGAGGCAGTAGAGGTTTCCAGGGAAACCTAGCAAATTGTAAATAAACCTAACACGCCCAAAATGTGTTTACGCGTATTTCCCTTCCTCCTCCTTTTTCCTTCAATTGTTCATTGTTCATTGTTCATTGTTCATTTTGACTTCTTGAGTTGTTAAAATAATAATGTTTATAGCAAACGTGTCATGTACTATTGTCTGCCAGGCTAAAGCCGTTAGGGAGTATTACAAAGTATTCGCTACCGGTTGAAGTCAGTCTTCTTGCTAACCCTCGCGCTGGTCGAACTTTGGGGGGGTTTTAACATTTGGAACATGCAGGGTTAAAGGCGATTAAACAAGGCCATGCTTTATTTAATTTATATATTATATTCATTTGGTTGAATCAAGATTCTGCCACGGCAGCAATCGTTGGCCATGATGTTTGGCGGTTTGCGACTGGTGCTTGTGCAAACTACCGGCGTGGTCACGATGGACACGTCAGACGACGTGCTGCATGAGTATTCAAAAAACTTGGTTCAACCAAATGAATATAATATATAAATTAAATAGATCATTGCTTGCTTAAGCATGTTTGGCCCTGCTAGTTCGAATGTTAAAAGCCCCAGATTTCAAACTTGCGCAGGTTAACAATAAAACTACGCTCAACTAGTAGCAAATATTTTGTAATAATCACTGATAGCTTTAGACTTGCAAAACATAGATAGTATTACTGAGATTGTGCTTAAAAAATATTTTTAAAAACTAACGTGACTAACTTTAACTATTCATGGAAACAAGTTTTCATAAACAATTGGTTTACTTTGGTTATATTAACTGAAGTTCACATCTGTATACCAACAATATGAAGTCACTAGCGGAAAATATTTTTTTTTTCAAAGCCATACCTCAGCTTATGGCATCAAAAGCGGTTCAAATTTTGTCGTTGCGAATTATTAGGCAAGACTCTGTTTTATCGTTATGAATTTGCTCCTGAGTATAACTATAAAACTGTGCTGTGCGCAAGTTTCATCTATTGAAAGCAAAGCCTGAATGGTAGCGTTTTACGACTCTTGTTATGTTTGCAATCTTTTTGCACCATTTTGAAACGTTTGTCTTAGTCACCATAGCATTGTATAAAAAAACCTCTTTACTCATAAAAATGGTAACTACTTATTATTCAGAGCCTCTCTGATTAAATAAAACAATGCAATATACATACGCTTCTATATTGTGTTTATATGAATATGTAAATACAAGGAACTTGAAAACAAAAATTTTCGCAAGAGCACAACAGTGACAATGTCAAAATAAAATATACAATAGATCATGTATTGTAGGGTATTGTTTTTTATCGTTTGCATCGATGATGAGCGACAATCTAGCGAAATATTACAACATGCGTCCTCAGCAATTAGAGGAGAAATCGGCGAGTCAAACAAGGAATCGGGGTCGGGCCGGAGCTTTCTCGAGAGATTGCCCGGTCGAAAAAGAAAATGAATTTAAAAGCTTGAAGCGTAATAACAACATATTGTGGAATAATGAGCTAAATCGTGTATTGAAAAGGTGATTTTTACCGGTTCAAGTCGGAGTCTCGGCGTGGAGGAAAACACTCGGTATTATCGAAACAGTTATTCTGTCAGGCACAGCAAGCACATATGTCGGCCACAATATAGAATGCTGTTGCCAAAAATATTAACGTGATCTACAAGATAGTGTGACCCAGGTCACGCCGTATCGAAACACATTTCGTCTGATGGGCAGACATTGATTTAATTAGTTATTACAGGTACTACGAATTCGGGGCCGGGTCAGGGTCAGGGCTAAACGCGAAATTAAAGCTCGAGTAAAACCTTCACTTTTTTTTCTTTTCGTCAAAGGTTTGTTGGTGTGTTCAGTAAAGAAAACTGCTAGCAGGTAGTAAGACGATTCAATTTTTAGCAGCAGCCTAAGCTAAGCAATTGGTCACTGTAAATTAACAGGAACAATTTTTGTTGATTAATAGAAAGGCTAGTTTGTTGCTTTATGCATTTGACTCGCTCGACTTTTGCTTTGCTCCATCGCAAGGCTCTGGGGTTAGCGCCCCGGGTAACGCCAAAGTGTCTACCAGTATTTCCAATTGCTGGCGGGCGCGCGCATTACGTTGCTATTAGTAGTCAGGCCCTGAAATCCTGGAGGTCGCCAGTCACCCCAGGTGTCATAGTAGGCTCTTCTTCTCCATCTTTCTTTTCACAATCCGATTTGAATTCATCAATTAAAAATCGAATTAAAGATTACCGTCGCAGGTTCGAAAATAGATCGAAACATTTACATTATTTGTGTCAAAAGCATCGCAATTTGTTGAAAGACGAAATGCTTGACATTTCTGTTGCTGGCGGCGCCAGGTCAGTAGAGTTGCTCTGCCTTGTTTCTTGCCGTATGGCATTGTGCATGGGTTTGAAATTAAAATATTAATTGATTGATTTATTTTAGCTCTTCTGGTGAACGCGAGATTCTTCCACAGAACGTGAAGCCTCTTAACTATAATCTGACTCTTGAGCCTGATTTCGAAAAATTCACGTTTGATGGAACCGTTGACATTGTGTAAGTCAACTAACAGTTATTTTTTTGTTTGTTTGAATAGCCTAAGGAAATCTAATGATTTTTTTTTCTTGTCAGTTTGGATGTGTTTGAAACATCTCGGGACGTTACTGTAAACTCGTTGGAGATTACGGTTCATAGTGCGGCTGTGGATATTAAGGGTGACATTAGCTCGGCAATCTCCACTGAATTTAATGAAGATCAACAGACTGTTAAATTTTCTTTTGATAAAGACTTGCCGGCTGGCGAGCAAGTGACACTCAAGATAAAGTTTACCGGTATCCTCAATGACAAAATGGCTGGTTTCTACCGAAGTTCATACACTGCAGAGGATGGCTCTACAAAATACCTTGCAACTACTCAGATGGAGCCGACTGATGCTCGTCGTGCGTTTCCTTCATTTGATGAGCCTGCGCTTAAGGCGACGTTTGATATCACTCTTATCGCCGATCAGAATCTTACGTGCCTGTCGAACATGAATGAAATTTCTACCAAGTCCCTTGAAAATGGCAAGAAGGCTGTTTCTTTTGCTCGTACTCCTTTGGTTTCTACATATTTGGTAGCATTTATTGTTGGCGATCTCAGATATGTAGAGTACAATAAATTCCGCATCCCTGTTCGCGTGTATGCGACCCCTGGTTTGGAGAACCAGGGTCACTTCTCGGTTGAACTTGCCGCCAAGACAATCAAGTTTTTTGAAGATACTTTTGATTTGCCCTACCCGCTTCCAAAGATGGATATGGTTGCTATTCCAGATTTTTCGGCCGGTGCCATGGAGAACTGGGGCTTGATCACTTATCGTGTTGTCGATTTGCTTTTTGATGAAGAAACATCTGGAGCTGCTACGAAGCAACGTGTTGCTGAAGTTGTTCAACATGAATTGGCTCATCAATGGTTTGGTAACTTGGTTACCATGGACTGGTGGGAAGGCCTATGGCTGAACGAAGGTTTTGCTACTTGGATGTCATGGTTTTCTTGTAACGAGTTTTATCCCGACTGGAAGGTTTGGGAAAGTTATGTTACTGATAACTTGCAATCTGCTCTCCGACTTGATGGCCTCCGATCTTCGCATCCGATTGAGGTGCCTGTTAAGCGCGCTGATGAAATCAATCAAATTTTTGACGCCATTTCTTACTCAAAGGGATCCTGTGTTTTAAGAATGATTTCAAAATTTATTGGGGAAGACGTGTTTCTTGAGGGCATTCGTGTTTACCTTAAGCGTCACAAGTATGGCAATACTCAAACTGGTGATCTTTGGGCAGCACTTTCAGAAGTTTCCGGAAAAGATATTTCGACGCTTATGAACTCATGGACCAAGAAGGTTGGATACCCGATAATCACGGTGACTGAGAACTCTGATGGCAAGTCAATCACGGTTCGACAAAACAGATTTTTGAGCTCTGGCGACGTCAAACCTGAAGAGGATGAGACTATTTACCCAGTCGGTCTTGCTCTCCGCACCAAGGACGGCGTTGATGAATCCATTATATTGAACAAACGTGAAACTGTTATTCCAATGCCTTCAGGTAGCACCGAGTTTTTTAAGATCAATGCTGATCATTCTGGTATTTATCGCACGGCCTATACGCCAGAGCGTCTTACCAAGCTCGGAAAACAGGCAACCGACGGACTTCTTTCAGTTGAGGATCGCGCTGGTCTTGTTGCCGATGCAGGTGCCTTAGCATCAAGTGGTTTCCTGCCCACCGAGGGTTTATTTGGTTTGGTATCAAACTGGAAGAATGAGCAGGCGTTTGTTGTTTGGGATGAAATTGTTGCCCGCATTGGCGCTGTTCGCAGTGCATTTTTGTTTGAGGAAGAAGAGATCAAAAACGGCTTGAAGAAGTTCCAACGTGAACTCACGGCACCAAAGGCCAATGCACTTGGTTGGGCGTTTGACAAGAATGTCGGTCACATTGAGCAACAATTCAAAGCTCTTGTATTTGGATCTGCTGGTCTTTCCGGAGACGAAACCATTGCCGCAGCTGCAAAGGAGTTGTTTGCCGCTTTTGTCGCGGGTGAAAAGAAGGCTATTCACCCCAATTTGAAAGCTTCCGTGTTTGCAATTTCGTTACAAAATGGTGGCGAAGCAGAGTGGGATGCCATCTACAGCACTTATCTGAACCCAATCAACACGGACGAGAAAAACACTGCACTGCGCAACGTTGGCAGAACTAAGAACCCAGACCTAATTCAAAAGACGTTGGATCTGATTCTTGGAGGAACCGTTCGGCCACAGGATGTGTACTTGCCAATGGCCGGTCTTCGCACCACCAGGGAAGGTACTGAAGCGTTATGGGAATGGACCAAAGCGCATTTTGATGAAATTGAGAAGTTACTCCCGCCAGGCTTGTCGATGCTTTCGTCAGTTGTCTCTCTCAGCACTATGGGATTTACAACTGAGGAAAAGGCTAAAGAGATTGAAGAATTTTTTTCTAAGAGAAATAACAAGGGCTATGACAAGGGTCTTGCGCAATCACTTGAGCTTATCAGATCCAAGGCTGAATGGGTTAAGCGGGATAAGGCGTCGATTAAGGCGTGGTTGAGCAAGAACGGATACCTTGCTTAACTATAGCAGAACGGCCGGTTGTAGTGGTAGTTTAGCCCAATAATTAAGTTTGTGAGTGTTGATACGTAGTATTGTGATGTCATTAGAAATGTCATCTGGTTTTTACTTTCCCGATTATATAAAAACACTTGGTCAAAAAAAAAAAAGAAATGTTAAATAAATCACGCCCGCGTTTCGACGGAAAAATGTTTATGCTGATTTCATATTGACCAAAAAAAAGAGTGATTGTTTGAAATAACAAGTAATGCGCCAAATTAAATGTGATTTGTTTGATTGCTTATTTCAAGAAAAGAAATGATCAGCCGTTCTTTCTTTTGTTCTCCTTTTCTCCTTTTGTTGCTTGATGACCCCATGAAACAGGCGACTCTGCAGTTAAGGTTAAAGTTTCTGGGTTTAAAACCTGTGGTGCAGTCAGGGTAACGTTATATAGATTAAATCTCGCGCACGGGCCTTTCCAGCTCTGTAAGCGACTGCAAATCAACCCGGCTGCGAGAATGTTTCCTACTCGGGGCACGATTGCCTTATTAAGCGGTGACATGAAAAGTGTTTGCAATTACAGAGCGGCCTACGGCGAAATCTCCGTGATTTGTTAGCGCCCGTTCACCGTCATTGATCAGATCAAAATTTGGGGTTGGAACCCCGTTCCTGCATTCAGATGCTGTTCATTTGATCTTCCATATCAACACACGACAGCCTAATCGTAGATGGACGTCGGCGATTCGTCGAAGCATCAAGATCGAATACCAGACACCATCGCCGCTTCGGCAGGCGGTGAGTCGGTCAACCATGCCACGTTTCGGCGGCTGCCCCGGCGGGCGTCCATCAATCTTGGTTCGCTGGCGTTAAGCCGACTGCCAGATCATGTTCAGTCAATCGCCAGCCCGAAATCAGAACGTTTGCAATCACCAGATGATAAATCTAAGCAGATAACAGCGCATTCTGTTTTGCCTAGCCGGCAGCCGGATCTTAGTGCAGTACCACGGCAAGCACAAACCAAAAATGTCTCGCTGAATTCCTACGAGTCAACATTTGTGTCCGCACCTCTGGTAAATGCGGATGATGAAGCGCCTGGTTCCAGGATTGAAAGAAAGAAAACGACGCAATCAGCACGCCAGCGGTCGCAAGAATCTCGGAGAAGAATTCTGAATGCTACAACTAGGCGGATTGCTGGTGCGCAAATTGAGCAACAAAAGAGAAATGCTCAATTGTCAGCAATTAACTATGACTTGACTTTAGTACCTGAATGGAGTAATATCTTAAATATAATGAAGAAATTAAAAGGTGTGCTGAGAAGCTGGGCACGGTGGCAGACTCCATCAGCACATGGAAGGTATGAATAGAAAAAATAAATGTTTTTTTTCAATTTTTTTTATCATTGTTATACTAAGGCGTTTTTTTTTTAAAAAAAAAATAGTGGATATTGTTATACTGAGGAATTTTCTGGAGCTCTACTATTCGAGGAACAGTCGTCCACTCATGTATTAATGGCTGATCTCCGTGGATGTCATGTATCATTATCAGAGAGTTCTCCCATGGCGCTAGTTGTTCAATCTGCCAACGATCCGGATTTGTTTGTGATATTGGGTTCTGAATCTACACTAGAATTCAACAACTGGCTTGCTGTTTTTCTCACATGGTCACCGTTGAGAACGGCAGGATTATCCAACAAATTGGTTAGGTTCAAATATCCGCGACTTGATTTTGGTCAAAAATTATCATCAACCGAAAGCTCTTCAGATAGGGTTAATTCGCAGCAATCGTGTTCTACTGTTCCGTCGGTTAGAACTATAAAAGTTGGTCAGCTGGAGATTTGGGACCCGACTATTGCAAAGCGCAACCCCAAGAAAGTGAAGCAATTAGTAACTATTACAAAAAATTGGATACCTGCTTCATGTATGTTGAAAACAAATGGAGATCTTCAAATTTTTCCTGATTTTCAAAGCAAATCACAATCAGCTCCATTACCCGGAACTCTTTATGGCAGCTTAGGCGCAAGCCTTAGTACTGCTAATATTGGCTCCGGATCTGCTCAACCATCTGCCGGAGCGACGACGGTTGACATGTCTCAAAGCAATGTGATTGTCATTGCACTATCAACCCTATCTCGTATGGAAATTCAATTTGCCGACCGGTCAATCACTAATCGCGAGCATTGTATTGTCATATTCTTGAGATTTCCAAATTCAAATTCTTCGTCCACATCTTCGACTCATTCTTCCTCTTCCTCATCGTCACATAATTCACATCAACACAACCATTCACTATCCACCGCATCATCCACATCAACCAATAACCAACCAAAATATGCCACTGCGCCTATCTACTTATCATTTGATACCCGCGTTAACTGTGAGGTATGGTATGTGCTTTTGAAAAGTTTATCGCTGCCTGAACTTTACGGTCCTGACACTGGATCCGTATATGGTACATTCAGGCAGCATCGAGCATTTACAATCCGTGTTTTGGAAGCTCGAGTTCTTTGGCCAAGAGGTCCGACCATGAGTCCTGAATCATCTTTAGCAGCCAAAGCAGCGGACACATATGTTGAAATCAGTTTGGATGACAAGGTGCGAGCAAGAACACGAGTGAAATACTCTACGTCAAAGCCTTTCTGGAGGCAAGATTTCTCATTCAGGTTAGTAAAGTTCTTTAACATTTTTTCCATATTAACAAAAAGTGTTTTTTTTTTAAGTAATCTGCCGAGTCATATAAATTCAGTTAAATTAAGCTTAAAACTGCGAAATAAAAGGTCTAAGGATTATCAATCAGATCAGACGTTGGGCGAAGTAAGATTGTCACTTGACGAAGTTGAGAAAGAAACTGAAGTTGAACAATGGATTCCAATGCATAACCCCACTCGAGGATATATCGGCAAGACCGCTGAAGTATGCACGCGGTTGAAGTTGACAGATTACACGATTTTGGCTGGTCGGGAATATGAACCAATATTGTCATTACTTTTAGATTTTTCCAATCACCTGACTATTGAAATTGCGCAACTTATAGGGGATCTGAAACGGGTATCTACAACTTTGCTTGACATATACCAAGCTAGTGGGCAGGCAACGGAGTGGCTGATTACTCTTGCAGATGATGAAGTCGGAGAGTCAGGTTCATCATCACAAGAATTTCCCTCTGTTGTTTTAAACCCCGTTTTTGTTCAAAATCCAGAAAATATTCAAGCGTTTAAAAGGATTAGCTCGCCTGCGCTTGTGCAGTCATCAAATTTAACATCTTTGAACTCACCTTTTGCATCTCAGTACGCGACTCGATCTAATTCATTTGATGAATCTGAGACTAGCTCTGGCACAAGCACGCTTTCTCCGGGCACTTTATCACCAGCCGAATCATCTGGGCATGAAAGTCGCTCACCAGCTCCTGGTCATAGTGGTGCGTCTTCTCCTCGACTTCCTGTTATCAACGCGGCGTCAGCTCTTGCAGATGCAAACCTACTGTTTCGTGGAAATTCGCTTTTGACAAAGTCATTGGATGCTCACATGCGACGGATTGGTTCTGACTATTTACTTGAGACTATTGGTGACTTGGTACAGCGAGTGATTGACGAAAACTTGTCTTGCGAGGTTGATCCATGCAAGCTAAGTGCTGATGAGTCTTTGGATGAGAATTGGAATAAGTTGCTTGCTTACATGACAATTTTCTGGAATCGGGTTCAATCTTCGTCTCGGTCGTGCCCTCCAGCACTTCGAAGAATTTTTCATAACATCAGGTTGCAAGTTGAGAACAAGTTTGGTGAATTTTTATTAGCAGCTTCATACTCTGGAGTGTCAGGTTTTTTATTTTTGCGATTTTTTTGCCCCGCGGTACTTAATCCGAAATTGTTTGATTTAGTCAACGATCACCCGCCTTCCCGAGCTCAGAGAACGTTGACATTGATTGCGAAAGGGTTGCAAGGTTTAGCTAATCGAACACATTTTGGCTACAAGGAACCGTGGATGTCACCAATGAATACTTTTTTAAACGATCATATTCAAGAAGTGAATCAATTCATAGCTGACGTGTCCACGTGGAGATCATCAATTTATCCGCAAATTTCGAAAGGTATTGCAGATGTTTCGATGGTGAATCAGGCATCGATTATGAAGGATGATGAATTGGACGATAACGAAATTGATGCCAGCAAGCGATCGCTTTCGAAATTTCCGTATCGGATCCCTAACGCCATTTTGTCATGCCTGCAGGAAGAATTCAAAGACAGTACGCCGACGTTGCCTTATTTGATTGATAGACCAGCAGCGATTTCTGATTTGGTAACAATATGGCTCTCCTGGTACGATGCCAAGGTGTTAGCTTGGCAAGCGGAATTGGAAGCTGATAAATTTAGTGGTCATCGCGGAAGTCTTTACGATGAAGAAGGTGAAGGCGAGCAACGCGAATTAGAAGCCGACCGTATTAATTATGCGGCATCGATTGCAGAGATTGTCAATAGCTTGCCGGACACGTATGCGACAGATGATGATACGGAGAGTAGTACGACGTCTACAACGTCAGCCGAAGATGAGATCTTGTTCACGCCTGCACGGAAACATGGTGGAACCGCGCACGCAGTGCCGGTGGATAAGTCAGACAAGGACATGCCATCTGGATTACGATTTTCTGGTGCCGTGAGAGAATTTCACAATGAATGCGTACGAATTCGCGACGCGACACAGAAATTGAAGTACAAGTCATCCATTCCGGAGATTCCTTCGGAAGTACCGGAAGATACATGGGATTATTTTGTGACCAATTTTTTGGATGCGACTGATTTCGAATTTTCTCAAAAGCGAGGTACCGCGTTGAAGAGCCTGTACGCGACTTCTGCGGCAGTTGCTGAAGGCGGTGACAATGCAGGCAAGAATACCATTCCCGCAGGTGGTGTTGTTATTTCCAACATGCATGAAGTGGCACCACCCGCCGTATTATCGAATGCTAATGATCAAGATAACCACAATTTGAAATTGAGTTTCGAACATGCAGACAATGAGAACGATGCAATAACAAACCTGGAACATGATCCACATGGTGGCCATAATAACGAGTCATCATCTGCAGAATCTTCGTCGTTGGGAAATTTCACCAGCACGGTTAGTCGCGGCATTGGCACGTTGCAACGCAAATCAAAGTCTCTCCGGCAACCGTGGCGCAAAATTTTGGGAAACAAATAAAAAGATAGGGTATTTTTTTTTCTTTTTTTTTTTTTTATTGATTTTGTAGATATTTATTTATTTTCTATCTTTCACTTTGGATGGGTATTAAATATATTAAGGGTGTAATAACGGCATTTTTGTATATTAGTCTGGTTGTATAATAATCTAACATGATTTCACCACCCAAACCAGATGCACAAAAAATGCAAAAGAGTAGTAACTAATAGTTGTTAATTACTTGATCAGATATTTCTGTATTACTTATATTTCAAAACTTTTATAACTGTGTCATAGTTGTGAAAACCTGTTAGTTTTTGTGATAAGACGCAAGAATATGATGTATTGGAAGAATATTAGCAATACAGCAAAGTTGTTTGGGTTAGTTTATAAATGTCAAATAGTCATTCTTTCAACAAATCCGGCTTGAAGCTTTGCCAGCCATTGATAAACCATCTCGGTTTTGTCATCATCGTCATCATTTTGACCGTCTCCGACAGCTCTCGCCTGGCAAAACTCGTCCAGACTTTTCAGCGCAACAAATACTTCTTGAACAGCTTTCCGGCGTTTTGCAAGTAACGTCATCTTCCCTCCGTTACCTCGCTTGGCCAATTCTTCAAGCTGATGAGAAACTTCTTCCGCCCGATTTAGGAGCCGTTCCGGGAACGGAAGCACTTGCGCTAGTTTAAGCCCATAATGGGGAGTTGATTCGTTCCTCCCATCCACAATTTTATAAAGCATCCGCAGTTGTGGTACCAAGTCCACCCTCATATGCAGATTTGCAACCCCCGGTCTCGCATTCAATGTTTCTGCCAGTTCTCGAAAATGAGTCGAAAAAAAAATGGTCGATTGACTTTCGACTAAAACCTCCGAAATAGCAAGTGTGATGGCCAAGCCATCTCGAGTTGATGATCCTCTCCCCATTTCATCAATCAATACTAAAGAACTTTCTCGAAGATTTTGTAAAATAAACGCAGCTTCACGCATATCTGTTGCAAACGCTGAAGATGCCTTTCCCGAAATTACCGAACCTGATGTCACATCCGTGTCCTCGTCTGCTGATATTCTTGAATGAAGTGCGGTAAATATGGGGAACGACCCATGCTCAGCAGGTACGAAACAACCTATTTGTGCCATTACAACAATCAAAGCTACCTGCTTCAAATACGTTGACTTTCCGCTCATGTTTGCTAAAAAAATTTTTTTTGATATTATTAGTCAACTTCCTCATGAAAGTTTAAAAAAAATACTTGCTTCCGGTTATGATTTGAAACCTTGATGATTCTTTGCTTGCATAAATATCATTTTCCACAAACTGGTTCCCATTCTTCATCATGACAATTTCTTTAACTGGATGCCTTGCATTTTTGATAGCAAGAAGTGTACCATCGCTGTTAAATTCTGGTCGCACATAGCCCTTAAGAGAGCCAGTTGCCAAATGAGCAAAAGATATGAGCATGTCTAGCATAGCAATACTTTCCGATGCCCTATAGAACGCAGGAATGTACTCTCTTATTCGCTCAATTAATTTTTCTACGGTTTGTTCTGACATTAGCATAATTTCAGTCAATGAATCCCGAAGTCTGCTATTCAACTTCAGTAACATCATCGTAGTGAATTCAGTATATTGTTTTTTGACTGTCTGATTAATAAATATATCTGGAAATATTTCACGCTCTGCGATGCCAAACGATGGCACACGCAAATAATATCCTCTTGCAACTTCAAACCGAATTTCGAGATCAAGATCGTGCGTGTCCTTCAAATCACCAACCACTGACATTATATCATTTGTAACTTCTTTGTAAGTTTGTCGTGCAACATCGAGTAATCCATTGCGGCCCTGCCTGACAGCATAGCACCTCTGGTTTCGCAACTCAACCGCTGTTTTGGCCCACTGGCAATCTTCATTAATACATTCATCAATCAAATTCTTAACGGTACTAATATTGTTATCGAGGCATAATTCTCGTATTTCAGCCAGTAATTCTGATCTTGCTGACTCCAATGACGCCGCAGTCCCGCTCATACAAACAATAGCTTGCTTCAGCATGATAATATCATTAGTTCTTTGTTCAGATTTTTTCATGGTTGGATTTGTCGGAATCGCAATAAGCTACAAGAAAAATTAGTTGTGGTTGGGTTTTTAAAAAAAAATTAAGGGTATTATTCTTAGTACAGATGTTAATAATCGATCAAGGTCCTGAAATTGCTTCAAAGAGTTCTGAGAAGAAAAAAACAAATCTTCATTCTGAGTGAGCTCTTCAACCGCAGTTAATCGATCTTCTATGGTTGGCCGAGCTAAACATGTAAGAATGGTCCATTATGTATGTACATATGTATACAAACTAGTTAAGGGTTGCAAGATATTGGATTTCAAAAGACGAAGTCCCATTGGTGTGTTGGTATTGTTAAGAATCCCTAATAATGACTGAGCCGACTTTGCATTAGCAATGTTTTGAAGAAGCTCAAGATTTCGTATAGTGCTGTAGTCAATAATCATGCTTCCTGGTTTACATCTTTTAGTTCATAATCACGAGATATAACATCGTTGATTACCTTCGTTGGCTTCATAACGCACACGTAATGAATAAGGTGCGTATGTAACATTTAACTGAGTCTCCACGTATTTTAAAGCTGCAGCCATTGAGCTTACCGCATAAAATCTAAAGCAAAAAAATATTAAAATTTCAATGCAAGACTGTCGATCATTTGTTATTCTATACTGACTTCGCTGCTGTGAGGACTCTAAGGGAGTCCACAGTGTCTCGAAAAGACAATGTGTTAATAAATTCTTGACCGTTCGCCTCATTGTAATATTTACGTGCAATAGGTATGATCTTGGCACCTGGTATATTCTCTTCAATAATATTGCAAAGCTTAGATTTCATAGGTTCAACAGACGTATTTGGTATCAGAATCTGGCCCATTAGACACATGACAAGTTTCTAACATTTACTCTATGCTTGCCTCAATCGGATCGTATACAGACAGCTTATGTATAGTCCGAACCCATGTTTGCGAGTCTGAAATTTCACAAAGAACGCATTCTCCCGTGTCGATAGCTAAGAAGCAGAGTCCAACCGTAGCAGACACTCCCCTTCCTTCACTCACGGCACACACAGTGCGAGCAGTGCGATTACTCAAGGCTGAATATGATCTTCCTGACTGACGAGAAGGCTGCAACCTGGAAGGCACGCTCGAAGATGTTGCCCATGAATCAGCAGAGCCAGTTAACGTTGAGCGGGTTGGAACGCGCGATCGAGCAATGGAAGTTACGGAACCAGAGGATGCGGTGGAACTTCCACGAGTGATAGTTGACCTATTCAAATAGCTAGTCGTTGATCTATTGTTAACATTGACCCGAGACACGGATTTGGGCATTTTTGGACCTTGAAGTTCGGAAACTGGCTCGTCGTAGATACATATGCAAAATGTCGGAATGACAAGAGCGCTGTTAACTAGTTACCCTGCCTTTGTCTTGTTGATCAATTAGTTGCTCGCAAGGCGTTCAAGATATACAAAAAGACAAGTGTGAGTGAGTGGGTTAGAATTAGCAGCCAGCATATTAAAAAGTCGTCCAGCATGGTGAGAGTTCATGTTCTTAATACAATATTTGGTTCTCACATTTAATTTAGTCTGCATTGTTTAACTTTCAGTCGCTGCTGTTGGTCATACTACTGCTGATATGCACCTCAACTTATGCTCACCAGGTTATTCCTGCAATCATGAATAGGAACAATAGCGGGTAAGAATTTGGCTTTTTTTGTTTATTGTTAGACTATGTAACTAAACAAATTGTCTTGTTTAGAGTATTTGGCATATTTTGGAAAGCCGCGCGGATAGGAGAGAGGTTGAGTCCATATGTCTCGATATGCTGTATCGCCATGGCGGTATGTTTCTTCCAACTCTTCCATGATTTCCACTGCTAATCCGTATTAGATTTCTTTGTTCCTACAATAATCTTTAAATTACAAAACATTCTGGCGTTATAATAATTGGGAATATAAAACGTTGTTCATTTCATTTCAAATTTCGTGTACAATAAATCAAGACTAATATCGTTTTAACCTTATGAACAGTAAATAAAGAAAACAATATAAATATATGATAAATGCCATTGTTTGATTTAATTTCTACTACAATACTAAAGAAACGCCAAACACCATTGTAATCCCACCCAATATATTCATGGCCGAACCAACACATCCTCTTGTCATTTTTCAGCTCTTGACAAGGACTTTCCTTCGGAATCATCAAACGTTTTTCTCGCTTGCTGAATCTCCTTTGATAGGCGTTGAAGTTCATCAATACGTCCAAGCTTCTTATAGTCTCTCCTCAGTGCAAACTTGAAGTCATCGACTTTGACTTTGTTTCGATTCGTGGTTTTTGCCATGCGAGCTGCCTCATGGCACTATGAAGTAAAAAAATATTAATATTTTTGTTTTTTTTAAAAAAAAAAATGCTGTCATACCATATCGACGATGTAATCCGACAATATGTCTTCAAGTACTGCCACCGATTCCCGATCCGGATCATGAACGTCGCCAAACGCGTACATCAGTGCTCTTACTAAGTCACATCAGTTATGATCAAAAATAGTTCAAAACATATATACCATCATTTGTAAAAAGATTTGCTCTTTTGCGTTTTTTAGATCCAGTATCCATTTGAATAGCATTCGTTGGGTTGGGTTAAACATTCTTAATCAAATAGAATTGCGGCGGTTGATCAAGACCTGGCTTAGTCAGCTTTGGTGCCAGTAAATTAAAAATTGGGGTAAGGGTATTCGTTATTGATTTGACTTCACATGGCGCCGAATAAAATTATTACCGTATGGCTATATTCGTTTACAACCAGGTTAGTTGAATCAAGGTCAGTCCGGAATGTCACGACGTCAGCATTTACATGAATTAGTTCGGAGGACGAGCAGACTGTTGGAAGTTGGAGCTTTAAAATCTGAACCAGCATGGTACAAAGCGGTAATTGCTAATCCGCCCGCTACGGATTTCATCCCAAAAGTTAAAGTACAAAATGTTAAGGACTGGAATGTGCCAGTAAAAGATCTTTTCAAGCCACAAAGTATTGTGTATCCTGAAGATAAATTGCGCTCAAGGTTTTATAAAGACCATCCATGGGAACTTGCCCGTCCAAAGGTTTTGGTAGAGAGAGATGCGCTAGATTTTACAAGAAACGATTGGTCCAAGTTGGACCAGCCATTAAAGAGATTAGATGGAGAAAGGTGGGTTTACTTTGATAAATTTAGTTTTATTGCTCTTACTAATAGCCCTGTTTAGCGTGGTTCAGCGAACGTTATGGTTAATTGAAAAGAAAGGTTCAAGTGAGGACGATGCCTATGATCAAGCATGCAAGGAATTTTATTCGTTAAGAATTAAGGAGGAAGTAGAAATTCAAACAACCGAGGAAGAAGCACGAATGTTTGGATCCGTGTTTTTCTTGTCTGAGATAGAAATCGCTCTGGAGCTTGAATCTAAATCTTTGAAAAACTTTAAAGAACAAATTTCAACACTTCAAGGCAGCAAAAATTAAAAGTCTGTATCAATATCGCATCAACACCAATTTTTTTTTTTGTATATATCATGCGGGTGTAATGATAGTTCATTACGGGATGGATAAAAAAACAAGTATGAATTATTTTTTTCTAGAAAAATTCTTTACAATATATACACAGTAAATACAAGAAACTCGTGGGCTACTTTCGAATTAATCTATACAAAAACACCGTCTCTCGCGAAAATGATGGGTATTCGTCGTAGTTTTTAATCTATATCATTAGCTAAAATAACAAATTAAAACAGTTTATGCAAAACGCATGCATACCTCTTCCAGTCGAAAGTGCTTGCGGATAGAATGGAAAAACCTTATATCAGCCTAAACTATTAGAATATTCTTTTTTTTTTTTTTTTTTTCGTCTAAAAACAACTTTTTATGAGACTTACTCTTCTTCTCTTTTTGTAGCTCATCAAAACGAAAGTCTCTGGTGTTGTAAGGTCCAGTAACGTTTTTTCCAGAAGCGGGAAAGCGGGTTCAAAGTAAACACAATCGGCGGCAAGAATGATATCGGGAGAATTAAATCTTTCTGGCAGTTCAGAGCCCCTATACCACAATGTAAATAATTTTGGCCACCGTAACTTATGATAGCTTTCTTACCAATCAAGAACTGCTGCGCTAACTTCTTTGTTCAAATTGTTTAACGAAACGTTGTCTTCCATAAGATTCAGCATGTTTCTTTATGAAGTTAGAACTTATTCTGTAATATTAAGCAGCACACTAACTCTTGATCAGTAACAATAATATCCAATCCATGACTGTCGTCGGTTACGTTGCCAGAGACGTTGTAGGCCCGACCTAATGCTAAGCTACTGCTGTCAATAAGACTGGTCTGCTGAACGTTGGGCTCAATAATTAACAATACCCTACAAGTCCAGTACCGCTTCCGAGTTCGATTATCTTGACCTTTCTTTTTGACGCTTGCTTCCATATCAAGTCATGTGCAACATAATCAGAATTTTTTTCAGCGCTTACAAGGTATTTCGACAGTAGTTCGCCTGCGGGCCAAACTTTACCCCCACAACCAGTAGCTCCGCCGTCGTGCTTGATTTTTACCAAAGCGCCGTTCAAGTCTACTTCAAGAACTCCGGCATGCGATGTTGCATAATCCACTCCAGCAAACATCGTAACATCATCTGCCGGAGGTACTAAATCCGTGTTTCCGAGAAAAGAACTAAACGGATCCTCATCCTCCAGGCTAGTAGCTTGTCCTTGTAAACTTTTTTCGAAGCTTGAAGCAGTAAGAACTTCGCTGCATATTTGTTAGAGCGCACCCTTAACAATAATAGCATACTTACCCCATTTTTTATCGATTAAACAGAGTACTAATGGTACGTTAAGTTTTATTCACCAGATATATTACGTGTATAATATTGAATAGCTTCAGGGGTGATCCCCCGAACCATCGCGTTGGAGCTTTTGAGTTTATAAGTTTGACGTGTTGGCCATTAACTCCTAACATGTATATATAACTATTGAAGGTCTCCGACGTGCGGTGATGAGCTGCTGAGCTGCTGGTGCTAGATTTTTCAAAATTTTTTGAAATAGATTTTATTTTTCAAACGAATTTGAGAACTATGGCCAACTGGCTGGTGACCAAATTCAGGCAAAACCTTGCTACAGAATGCTTTAGTTATGACTTCTATTACTAGATGGCTTGAACGTCAAATTGCAAAAATATCAAATTAAAGGAGGTGTTTTTGTGCTTGTTTCATACTTAAAAGATGGAACGCCTGATGAGTGGCAAACTTTTCTTTGGAAGGCTTTCCATATCATGCTGACTTGCCTTTTTTTTATAAACGCAAGATATGAAGCACAACGTCGGATAATGACAATACCTCTTGAAAGGATGAAGTTTGTAAAATTGCTCAAAGCCTCATACAACCAAAAACCTGAAGTTGTTAATGCCGATAGCCTTTGTAAAGAGCTTTATGTAACAGAAGAATTCACATTAGCTGCCGAACTCACATGTTAGCAATTCTCTACTAACTCATAAAATGTCTTCATGTTTTAAATATATATATACTTTAATCTAAATGGCAACGGGTATTGTTGATACAGTTTTTGTAGTTTTTTTCCAACAATATATTAACAAACATCAAAATGTGGGCTATAGTAATTATCAGCCACATCAAAACTGACGCTGCAGGCAATCACAGCAATGTGGTTATAAATTGATTTGTACTTTTTGAAAATATACATTTTTATTGTGATGGATCTATTCTTGTAAGAATCCTGTCAATCGAGATGAGGCATATGAAAGCGCTATAAATCAAATAAAGTCACAGTCTGTAAGAAACCCGATTAAAAAAACCGGCACGTACTATTAGATTAATGACCATAAACTAACCCGTTTACCTCTATAAAATGCACGATCAGCGTGTCGTTGTAACAAACCAAATTGAGAACGTGACCAGTATAGATTCAACATAAAAAGCCATAGTTTGGAGGGCACATTTATTTTTTTCTCCGCAGTGATCTTGCACTAAACTGAAGAAAACTGGAACGGGAAAACGCGAATATGTACATGTCTACAGTAATAAAACTATGAATCATCACTTCAGGATAGTTATACCAATATAGTCAGTGTAAAATATGAAGCTCATGAAATCTTGTTTGTGCATTTTTGGACTTCATTCGAAATTTTTGTTGCTGCACAGCAGGCGAATCGTGGCTTAATTGGATTTAGAGTTGAAACAATGCGCGTAGTAAATCTCTCAACAGACTTTAAGAAGGCAGGGGCTGCATTTTATTTCGCAAAATGTCTCTATATCCCAGCAAGAACCGAGAACTGTGATTATATTAATCATGAGATCAATTGGTCTGGTAACTTTGTTGTCTTTGCTATCTTTGTTGACGGTGATTCGGGCGGAGCCAGTGGGAAGCCATTCGCTTGACTTGGAGCGCCGGCAAAGCTTGGAAACATCGTATGGCGTCTGTCCAGGAGGATGGGGCGAGTGCCCGCAAGATGCAACTTTCTGTTGCGAGATTACTTCTCGATGCGTTTATAACTCTACCGGATCTCTGAGTTGCTGTCCTAAAAATGCCGAATGCCCAACCGGCTTAACCTATAGCGCGTGTGGTGGTGTCAATGCGGTTGATTGCGGCAGTTTCTGTTGTCCATATGTGCGTTCAACTTTTTTTTTTTTTTTCTCGATATTAATATTTGCTTTAGGGAACACAATGTGAATTGCAAAGACAAATCTGTACTCCAGTTGAAGGTTACTGGGTGCTTTCTGCCGATTTGTTTATCTCGTCTTCTTCAGTAGTTTCATCCAGTTCGGTCGCTTCCGCGACCAGAGTGGTTAGCAGTAGTAGTGTAACTGTAAGTTCTTTTAATTTTATTTTTTATTGTTTGCCAGCTTTTTGGTCTCATTAGCAGCGTTAGCAGTTGCAGAAGTGCTATGGCGTTCAATCCGTCTTCATTGATTGTTAGTACAGTATTAACCTCTCAGCAGTCTACAGTTACATCATCAGCGCTTTCAAGTGATCGGTCAACTTTGTCTGCAGACTCGAGTCATTCTTTGGTGTCGAAAACTTCTACTCCAATCACGCTCACGCCATCTTCCATATCCTTTACGACTACCGTTAGCACTACTAGTAAATCACAATCGTCACAGATTAATGTATCGCTCTGCCATGTAGTTTTGGGTCTTCTGTTAATGGGTTTGGTAATTTGATAGATTTTGTTATAAACTTTTTATTATAGATTTCTTTTCATTTTTTTTTGGTACTGTATTTTGGATTTTTCCTCTTATAGAAATGAGTTTTACAGATTCGGGTAATTAACAAGGCATTATTCAAAGGCGACCCTTTCGAAGGTACTTCGGATGCCCTCACAGTATTAAAGCGTCTCGGGTATGACTTAATAGATGATAGATACATTATTAGTAATTCAACAAAATTATTGATTCTTAGTACTGATCCAACATCTATTTCGTCATAGCCTAGACGCTTTAATACTGTGAGGGCATCCGAAGCTCCTTCGAACGGGTCATCTTTGAGTGTGCCTTGTCGTTTTTATGAATCGTGAGCTTGGTATTAATGCAGACTTCAAAATATGTGATGCATTCCATTTATGCTTGTATTCTATTATCTATATCTATGGAAGAATTTATTTTCCGCCAAGAAACTTGATGCGTTCTTCAAGTGGCTTTGATTGTTTCTCTCCAGCGGGTCCCTCAATCGAGCCAAACACGAGTTGGGAGATCAACCGCCAGTCACTGGGGACATCAAATTCTTTAGCAACCGCAGTGTCAATGACAGGGTTGTAATGCTGCAGATTGGCTCCGAAACCAAGCGATTCAAGACCAGCCCATACTAAAAAATAATGTTAGTTTATCAGTCATACCTGATCGAGGGGGGGTGGTGGGGAAGCTCAGTTGTAAAAATGAAAACTTACAAAACCATTGGTGAATGGCGTTGGCATGGTCAGCCCAAATCGGGAATTTATCCTTAAATGCGGCAAATTTCTCCGAATATGGAGCAATGTGTGCAGGATCTTCGTAAAAAAGAATCTAATATAGTCATATATTAGTATATACGCCGTCCAAATTGGTTGGTGAAAAAAAAAAAAAAAAAAAAAAACCACATACCGTGCCATAAGCAGCCTTGAAACCTTGGAGTTTAGGCAACGTCTGGTTGTTCCATTGATCCTCGCTAATGGCGCCAGACTTGACAAGGTTTCCAAATTGCTCAATGGCAATATCCCATAACTTGTCGTGCTTGTCGTTCACAACAACGACCACGCGAGTGGATTGAGTGTTGAACGAACTAGGAAGGTACAAAATGGCATTGTTGACAAGTTCTTCGACCTTGGCATCCGAAACCGGGCTTGTCTTGCCCAATTTGTAGTAAGAGCGGCGGGCCTTTGCGACCTCGACCAGTGCGTCGGTGTTGGAAGAAGACATTGGGAATGAGGACGAGCTAAAATATCTTGTCGGGTGCAGAACGAATTGACTTGTGCAAAGCTTGCTGGAAGATCGTGACAAGCGTGACAAGCGTGACAAGGCGTGGGAGGTGCGTTGAAGATATAAGCGCGGCAAATACATGCTTGTAGATATTTCTGACCGCTGCGCACTACAAGGATTACATATATTGTTAGCGCTCCCCCCTGAATCAAGTGGAGTTAGTGTTTTGTTTTTGTCGGCGCTGACAAAACATGACAAATTCCACTGTTGCGAATATTTGCCAAAGAATGAGATCATTCGTGCATTAATTTTAACTAATATAGTTATATTAATTTATTATTATCTTATTAATATACAGAACTTGTACCCTGAATGACCCTGACGATTGATTATCTTGCAACATTCGCACAAATGGCTTTATCTCGGAACTTTTATTTAGATCTGGCTAAGGGTCCAATTCCAATGTCGTAAACCCACCACATTTTTCCACTTTGGATCCGTTTTTCAATCTATATGTAATCTTGGAGTGTCATTTAATCTTGCAGTCATTTTACATTCTTCTAATATTATTCCCGAAGTAATGATCCAACATCGGCATCTTCTCGTAACGCACTCTTAATATCTGTTTCACCCACATTCAAGCGGATCTTGCTATGCCTCATGCCCTTGCTTTTCTGATGATAAATGATCCCACACTCAACCAATTCAGCCAAGCAACGGTCTAACCCCCGGATCCGGGTGACTTCGTTGTCGCTAGCCCGAACCGCGGTTCCCAGAATGATTTCGGAAGTTTTTTTGGCCGTTTCGGCTGCATGCAAAACGTAAGCATCGGTAGGACCAAACAATGTGTCATCATAAGCAGCAAAGTTGCCAAACCTGCGAATCTTGTTATTGATTATTTCCACTATCGATTCCAGCGTGTTCTCGGCCACGCCGCTAATCTTGGCCCGGTGAATCAATGCCACGAGAATAACCTTGCAAGTCAATGGCAGGGAAGGCAAGAACTGGAAAACTGGAGAAGCGGTGGATTCATTGATCGCTTTTCTGATATGAAGAATCGTTACCGAATTTGTAACAGCATTGGAATTATCCGCATGTTTGGAAGGCGTGGCCGGTACTGCGTCCGCTTCTGCTATTTCGACCGCACGTCTACAAATGTCAAGCGCTCTTCTTGCATCACCTGTCACGCTAGCCACCTTTCTGCTTGCAAACTCAATCGCTTCAGGCAACACAATATTCCCGGGTACTTCCTTTAACCTGGCTTCTATAATAATCTGAAGTTGCGTGTGCGTGTAACCAGGAAATTGTATTCTCGTCAACCCGAGTCGACTTGAAATCTTGTTTGATAACGTACGTTCGGGCAAGTCCATAATATTGGCAACCGCGACCACGATCAACTTTGAACCTGGCAATGATGGCCAATTGAAAAAATTGTACATCACATCTTGTGATCTCGTGACAAGCTGATCTAATTCATCCATTAACACAACGATCGGCTTCACTATTAGTGTCGACTTCTTAAACTCTTGATCCAAAAACCGTAGCGCATGCGTAGCAGCAACTTTTTGGTCAGCTATGGCCTCCCATAAAAGTTCATATGCGTGATTTGGATGAGTAACTTTCATGCCATTAATCTCAACAAATTGGAAATCGTACGAGCTTTTGAGATATCGCGCCACGGACCGCACTGTAGCGGTCTTTCCAGTACCGGGGGTGCCGCTCACGTAAATGCAACTACCAGTTTGTTCCACAATCGCACTTTCCAACCCAATCTGGATCTCTTCAAACTCTTTTTCTCTACATGGTAGCATGTGCGGTGCTGCCGCAACATGTAATCGGCTTCTAGCAGATTCATGAGGCGTTAACGGACTCGATGCAAGTGGAGTCCTAAATATTCGACTGGGAAGCGGGCTAATCAAATTTTGTTGTATTCTTTTCTTTTAGTTAGCCTTGTGCAACATTTTTAAAACCAAGTTGCTAAATCATACCTGGATTGCGGGGTTCGAGGAGTTTTTGTTGGGCTAGCCAAATCTGAACCTAAAATTCGTTTCTTTGTAGGTGAATCAAAATCATTCTTGATCCTTGTCTTGCGAGGGGTCGAAATCAGAGTAACATTAGAAGCATCTTTTTTTGGTCTTCCTGGACCTCTTTTCGGCGTGTTAATCGGAGTCGATTCCTCTTTAAACCGTGTTTGTCCCCTTTTTTTTGGAGTATCAGTAGAAGATGGTTCCCTGATGGATCGTTTTGATCCACTTTTTGAAAGATCAAAAACCGATGCTTCCCGTCGTCCTGATGCTCTCTTCGGAGTACTTGTTAAAGCAGGAGTTTCATTTTTCGGTCTTCCAGGTCCTCTTTTCGGTGTACCCGTCTGTGAAGTACTTGGTTTGATTGAATTTGAAACTTTAGAAAGAGTTTTATTTGTATCATTTGATTTCACTGCCTTTGCAGATCTAGTACCTGCTCTTACAGATCCTGTCTTTGTTGGCGTCTTTGGTGTTCCTCTCAGTGATGTTTTCGCATTATGAGCTTCTTCCAAAGCTTTCAACGTATCTTCCTCTTCCATAAGTTTCCATGATTTTGTTCTAGAGCGAGAAGTCGCCCGCATTATTATTTCATCTTCTTCGTAATCATCTAACACTCGCGCAGGCCGTCTGGAACGCTTTGATTCACGGCTAGCAACGTCTTCAAGTTTATGTTTTCTTGTCGGAGTCATTGGAGTTATGATTTCATCATCGTCACTCGGCGCGTCCATTGCTGACTGCTTTGGCTTATTCGAATCGGGGCTTGTAGAATGTCGTGCATCAGTCGTCTTTGCCAGAAATGATGCCTCATCAAGTTTCTCGTTATCCAATTGACCGGATTCTTCATCACTTGAAACGACATCTTCATCATTTCGAAATGTATCTTTTATTTTTGCTACTAGCGCGCTAGCATTTCGGACGTCCAATACGTCAAAATCTATGGGCCTGGTTTCAAAAGAAGACTTTCCCAGTATAGCACGATTGCAATAAAATACACTGCCAAATAAAGGTGAGGTACTATCCAAAGTAGTTGACTTGTAAATGCTTTTAAACACCGACTGCGAATGAACCTCGATTGGTCCATTGATGGCTTCAATCGGCACTTGATCCAGTTCAGCTGATAGTAATAATTCACACTAAATGTTAAGTTTAATTTCTCATTGTCGCACAAAAAAAAAAGCACAAGTCTTTAAATCTTACATTTGATAATGCTTTCATTTTTGGAAGATCAGTATTTGAGTAGTACCACTGCACTGTCATCTTCATCGTGCTGTACTGGTCGTCAAATGAAATAATGATTCCATAATAATAAATTCTTTTTTTTTCAGATAATATGGCAACAGAATCTCCAGTCTTAAATGTTGTGATTGCGTCTCCTATTATGCAATTTATGGCAGTTGGCTTGTCATTCCCAGACGGCAGCGGTTCAAGAGTACTTCGTCGTTTGGAAGCTCTCCTACCGGCGTTCGACAGCAGCGAATTACATTTGTGACCATAAACAAATTTCCAAATTGGTTTGCTTAAAACACTGCTCCTATTATTTCTATTCATCATGACAATTTCTTGCGTAAATGAGGAAAGTAATATTTGCTTTGATCATATAAATTGAAACTTATTCAATCCAATACCTTGACTATCATTACTTTTGTTGTTACATCCCCAGAATTATTGTGATAAACTACAAATATATATGGCTTTTGTTTTTGGACGCGTTTGCACAAGAAGCCAAATCGGTTTGCTCGTTTGGCTAAACGCGCAACCGCGTTCTCTACAAACGAACTCAATCAACTTGTCACAACACATCGTCCTCGCAAAACAAGGCAGACAAAATGCCGGTAGCTTCAACATCAACATTGGATTTGGACGGATTACTGACGGCTTCTAAGTACGGTATTTTGGATCTCTGAGCATGCTTCTCTTTTTTTCGTGGCTAATGTGAAATAGTCATGATAATAGTCATGCGGTGTTCACTCGAGCATCGTCCCAGTTCAACCCAATCAAAGAATACAACGACGAATTCTTTATCACATACAAAAACAAGACTTACAATCAGCAATATGCAAATTTATACTACATCCGTCTGGCCATGCTTAAACCCCGCGTGTCAAAAATCGCTGCAGAGTGCTGGACTGGAATGAAAGTAAGCTAAAGTTATTTTTGATTTGTTTTGATCGTGAGCTAACAGAAACTCCTACCTAGATTGCTGGTCAATCCGTCAAGCCAACGGGCAGGGTATTGGACGTCAGGCAAGGCGAACTGTGTTGGACCGTTGGCACCATATACATGGAAATGTCGGCAAAACCAAACATCCTAGATGATGTAACCAAAGACGTCAGTATTTTTAAAAACCGTGTCATTCAGGTGTGTGCTGACCATTCATAGTTTTGGGCCACAGCTCCAATAGTGGCTGAAAAATATAGAGATTTTGACAATGATGAGATCACGCTTGAAGACGAATCAGGACGACTCAACCTGGTTGGTCCGGTTATCAAAAATACATTTTTGGTTACCGGATGCGTGGTTGCGGTGCTTGGTAGCGAAACAGCTAGTGGAGATTTTGATGTGGTAGATATCAAATTCCCGGGATTGGCGCCCCAGAAGCCGCTTAACATTATTGCTGGTACGTAAACTCAGATATACGTTGCACGTTGAAAAGTGTCTTTTTTTTAGTTCTAAGAAATTTATAGAAGGCCATCAGAGTAAATACATTGCATTATTATCAGGTCTGAATATTAGTGGAGATCAGCATGAAAAATATCAAACTTCATTGCTGTTTGAATACCTGGCAGGTGAGCTAGGCAGTCCTGCTGATAGTCAACGAGCATCGGAAATTGTACACGTTATTGTGGCAGGCAACTCCCTGGCAGGTCCGAAAGATGCCGCGGACGAGACCGGCACTGCGGGACAGAAAAAAAAATATGGATACGGTGCATCGTCATACAATCCAAACCCAACGAGTGCTTTAGATAGTTTTTTAGCTGAACTGAGTATTTCGGTTAATGTGGATGTCATGCCTGGTGATCACGATCCCACTAATCATGCCATTCCTCAACAAGCCTTACATCCTGCCTTAATTTCTCGATCGAGAAAATATCTTGGTTCGTCGTTTAAATCAGTCGCAAACCCATATTGGTGGGATTGTGACGGACTAAGGTAAGTCAGAGAAGCCTTTGATTTATATATATTTTTAAAATTGCTTCCTAATTGGATATAGAATTTTCGGTACCTCAGGTCAACCAATTAATGATATTTACAAGTACGTAGAAGGTGATGACCGAATACAAATGATGGAGCATACGTTGCAATGGCAGCATGCAGCTCCAACCGCTCCCGACACTTTGTGGTGTTATCCGTTCGTCGACCGCGATCCGTTTATCTTGTCAGAGACGCCTCATCTTTATTTTGCCGGCAATCAACCCAAGTTTGATACGAAATTAGTCAAAGGAGATGCTAATGAGGTTGTACGGGTGATTGCGGTGCCTGAATTTTCAAAAACATCGGAAATCGTGCTTGTTGACATTAGCACGTTGGAATGCCAGGTCGTGAAGTTTGAAGCGTCCCGATAATAAATCGTGCGACAGTAAATTATCTATTCTATAGCTTATATATATATGTACAAATATTATATGCGTGTGATTATGTGCTCGCCCTTGCGGTTTGCTCCCTGACCATATTCCCGGTCCGCTCCGAACCGTGCAAACTTATGACCACGTCTAATTTTGACCACGTTTAACCTATCCAATGCTTTCTCAGCATATGAAGGTAAAAAAGGTTGCAACAAAATCGAGGTGACCCTAGCGATTTCGGCCATGTGAAATATTGTTGGATTCACATTTTCCGGTTCCGTTTTCCATGGCGAACCCAGTTGCGCATAAAGGTTGCCGTTGTGCAATACGTTAAAAATCTCAATCACGGCACCGGTAACATTGTAAGTTTCCATTTTGTGACGAATTGTGGGTAAGAGTTCATTAAGATCGTTCACTAGTTTGTTTTGTAATTGTAAAAAATCATCTGCACGGCTCACTGGCTTGCCTGGTTGGGAGAAAAATTCGTCAATGCCAGCCGAAATGGAAAACTTGGGCCCGCATGTTCTGCTAATAATGTTGGCATAATTGTTGATTAAATCTGCGTTGCGTTTGACCTCAGCAGATTGGTCTGAAAAATCGCCATCGGCCTCGAGAATGTTTTGAGAAAGTAGGTAATATCGAACGCTGTCGACATCCAGTTTCTTTATGATTGCAAACGGGTCAACCACGTTTCCTACTGATTTTGACATTTTTGATCCGTTCATCTGCCAATGAGAATGCACGACAATTTGTTTGGGGGGTGGCACCCCAGCAGCTAACAAAAACGCTGGCCAATACACGCAATGAAACTTGACAATATCTTTGCCCACGACATGAACATCAGCCGGCCAAATTGATCGTCCAAATTCCTCACTTGATAGTGATCCGTATCCGGCAGCGGTCAAATAGTTTGTTAATGCGTCAAGCCATACATACATTGTTTGAGAATCATCTCCCGGTACTGGAATTGCCCAGGTGAACCTGCTGGCAGGTCGAGATATGCTTAAATCAGGCAGCCCGTCTCGGACGGTGTTTTTGATTTCATTATACCGCACCTCCGGAACCACAAATCGTGGATTTTGCTCATAAAAATTTAAAAGCTGATCAGTAAATTTAGATAATGCAAAGAAATAATTATCCTCAGAGCTCCACTCCACAGTTTTGCCAGTCTCTTTGGAGATCTTGATTGTCTCACCCGTTTCGGGGCTCTTGATGTCTTCAAGCTGACTCTCGGTATAAAAAGTTTCATCGCTGACAGAGTACCATCCTTCGTGCGTTCCCTTATATATATAACCTTTTTCCTGCAACACGGTCCATAATTTCTGGGCCGCAGCGATATGATCTGAATCTGTTGTGCGTATAAACCTATCGTTTGATATCCTTGCCGCCAGGGCTAAATCCTTAAATATTTCAGAATTTTTGTCACATAGTTCCCTTGGCTTAACATTTGCTGCTTCCGCGACCTGTTGGACTTTCATGCCATGTTCGTCCGTTCCGGTGAGCAGGTAAGCCTGTCTTCCAAGAAATTGTTGCCATCGCTTGAACACATCGGCAAACGTAGTGGAATATAAATGCCCAATGTGAGGTGCTGCAAAATGACAATTAATACCTAGTTAATTTGAAGTACGTATATAGATGCATTATTTACCTGCATTGACGTAAAATATAGGTGTCGTGATATAATACGGCTTCTCGGTCGGGGATTTTATGGCTTGCTCAAAAGTTCGACCGGATGTACAAAATGACTTCACGCTGCCGGAAGAAAATCGTTCAATGGCACGATAATAATTGCGTCTGTTACAAGCCAAACAGATCTTTGCAGTAATCATGCTTATTTGAGATAATTGTTTGATCTATAATGGTTTGATTTTAGCTCTCGACAATTTATAGATTAAGCGTTAATTCTTGATTTCGCGCGATTGGAATTTGCATCACGAATCGTTTGCTCATTTCCATTTGCCCTGCTTTATTATATCGAGGACATGTATCATGTTCGATTTCTAAAAGTTCCATATACAAAAACGTCTAAAATTTCAATCTTTAAAAGATTCGAATCGAAGTCAAACCGGTCCGCCGAGCAGATTACCCTAGCAAGGTCGCCAATCTCGCGACCGCCTGCCAATGGTGGATACATAATTCATGCGGTTGTCACTGTGACTACGGATTTAGGGGAATCGTTCTTGTATGGTGATGCGCAGCTGAGTGTTACGTTTTTGTCGATATCAAAGGATGGCAAGGAGTCGATTGTGTCTCATCAAATTGTGGATTGGACATGTGGCATGCAAGCATTACCAATCGAGCTTCCTGTTACGATAAGCGACATCAGAAGGATAAAGAAACAGAATGCTGCTGCAGATGAATTCATTATCAAGGTAGATCTAAATCAAGGCGTCCGTTATGTGGACCATAATCATGGCGATGCTGAAAATAATGATCCAATACGCTTTTTGCCAGTCACAAGTCAAAAGTTTGAAATTAGAGATGGATTTGTTAGATATAAACGTGACGATAACGGGTTCGTCGTTCGAAAAGTGGAACTTGGAAATTTACGCCTGGCCTTGTTGGAAGAGACTGGGAATAGTGTTAATAAGCACTTATGGGACTCGGGCTTACTGTTGGCCAACTACATTTCAACTTCATCTGCTGCTATCCAAAAAAAAATTTTGTCTAGCTTAATTCCATCAATTGCAAGCGGCAAAATTGTGCGCATTTTAGAATTGGGAACAGGATGTGGTCTCGTTGGCATACTGTTTAGCAAGCTGGTTCCAAACTCGGAAGTTTATCTATCCGACCTTGAATCTACTAGAGACGTATGCGAGCGCAATATTGCGCTGAACAAAGACAGGCATGGGCGGCATGGAAAGATGCGGTTTGTAACGTTTGACTGGGACAGTTCGTCGAACACGGCGTCAGAGAATGCAGAGGTCTATGACAAGGACTGGGACCTGGTGATTTCATGTGATTGCACTTACAATCCCGACAGTTTTGGCATTTTGACTGATGTGATGCAAAAAGTAATTGGCCAAACTACTAAGCTTCTCTTGGTTCACAAGGACAGGCATGGAAGTGAAAAGCAAATATTTGACATGTTGAGGGACAAGACCAAATTTGTTTGTGATTCAGAAGTGGTTTTGGGTAAAAAAATGGGAATCTCACGGGCGCACATACTGTCAAAGAATTAAATAATTATATATTTATATATATATTTACAACGACCGATATTACATTATAGCTAATGCCTGTCTAAAAATCCTTGAATCGGTGTTGCGCTTTCAATAAATTTCTGTAGCTGCTGGTCAAGACTTTCGAGATCTGACGTTCTTTTTTTATTTTCGGCAACCAACTTTGCCTTAGCTGTGATCAGCTCTTTTTTCCTAGTCTCCAAGTCAAGGCGGCGTTGGCGTTCGTCCTTCAGGCGCGCAAGTGTTAATCGATGATCGTGATCGTCATTGGTGTTGTCGTTTTTGCTTTCGTCCATCATCTCGGTATCTTCCTCGACGTCCTTCTTTGCAAAGTCTGAATGGTCTTGCGTGAACGTTTCTATGGGAACAAAATCTATATTTTCATGTTCCGACCTAGACAGAGAGCTCGTTAGATGTGTTCGATTGCATTGCAAACAAATTTAATTGAAGCCTGGCTTACGAGAAATCGTTACATAGGGCGATCTCTTGGAGGAGGAACCTTTGCCTGTATTGTACATTTTGAAGGTCAAGTTCTAATCTATCACTTTCTGTCCTTTTCTGTATGATTTTTTCCCTCGAAACACGAGCATCGACCGAAGACGTTCGATTGACTTGTCGTAGTTTTACAATCAATAATTGAAGATCTTGATAAGCAGCGGCAAATTTTAATTGCGCTTCACTACCGCCGAGGAGTGATTGATTATGATTATTTTTCTCATTTGAAGATTGGGACAAGGAATCAACAAGCAGACCAAGGTAGTGATGTGCTCTTTCGCTGGCACGTCGAAGTGATTCGACAATTTCACGTGCCTCTTTCAGAGTAGGATCATCCGTATTAACAGGAAGCAGCATTGGTGAACTGAGCTAATGCGGGCCGTGGCAAGTCGCCGCAGATCAGATGTAATTGGTTACAATTATGAGTTGAACTGAAAAAAAAAAAAAATAAAAAAAAAGTCTTGCTTTGTAACCGAATGTAGTTGTAGATCGATTCTATGCGTCTTTTATTTTTTCGAAGGGATTGTAGGTGGGAGTGTAAACCATGTACAATTATGTCCGGCCATGCTGAACTTGAACTTGTAACGATTGGCGATTTCGGGCATATTTTTTTTATTTCTTTTTGGAGCAGATGCGTCATCACAACAATGCTTTCTTTAGTGGTTAGACACCCATAATATACGACTCGAACAACAAACGGCAAATAAGAAACAAGTCGCCGGTACATGCTACATGTCATAGAACTTGGAACTTGCAAATCTAATTATCATTAAAAGTAGATTGCGCAGCGAGTGGCAATAACAACATAGTAAAAAAGAGATGGCTGTGAGTACCTGGCTCAGACTAGACTTGACTTGACAAAAATCTTACCAGAACAAGGATTTAGGAAACGTGCTCGAGGTTATAACACGAGGTAGTAGATATATATAGAACAGATAATTGATCAATGCAAAGTTTTAATTTTTTTTGTCTGATTTTTATTTCCAACATGGAACAGGGTCAGAAAGCTTTGTCAGGCAGTATTACAACGCGCTCGACAACAACCGGACGTCGATCAGTGCGTTCTACGAGCCCAATGCGCCGATAGTGTTTAATGGCAATCCACTGATGGGTGGACAGGCATACCAGGACCTGTATCTGAAAATGCCGGTGACCGCACATGACTATGGCAGTTTTGATTGCCACCCACTGGCGGCCGGACACAACGGCCAGCCCTCGATCGCACTGACGGCGTCCGGACGAGTCCGGATAGGCACGGACAAGACTAAGAGCCCATGCGGGTTTTCGGAAAGCTTTATTCTGCGGCCCCAGGCAGACGGCAAGTTTTACGTAGGCACGAGTTGCTATCGGCTGGTGTTTAAGCCGGACGACGTCGATATCGAGCCATGACAACGGATCTACGAAACGGGCAGCACAGCACGGCATTGTAACATAATAATATATAATATGATATAATATAATAGAACTAGTTATGATTTTCGTTCGCAACATGTAAAAGCAAAGACCGGTTGACGATCCGTCGCTCTGCCTTCATGTAAGCCTGCACCGCCACACCATTTCGGTAATCGCCTGCGCCACCACCGCCCGGGACTCGAGAGTTCAAAAATGTTGGAAACGCCCGACTCTGAAATTTCGGTTTTCGATTACTCGCAGGCTTTTTTTTTCTTGGCCAGTCCAATTCATCAACAACAACAACAACAACAACAACCACGACCTTCTCTTTGCTCTTTTGCTTTGCTTTGCTTTTGTTCACTTGCTTGTTGTTTGGCATAGCGTCTTTGTTTTGCCTTTTAATTTATTCGTTTTGTTCAGTCCTAGCGCAATCTCAAGTCGATGACTGAAGTCGAGACCAATGCTGTGTGTCCCCCGTCCTTGATTACTCGCGGTGTCTTACCCGATCACGTCCGTCCTGCCGTTGCCACCGCTGCCATGCCCTCGACCTCGGATGCCGTTGACCGCGCAAAGGTCAATGCTGCCAGCGGGGCTGCCCACGGCCAGGAGTTGATCTCCAAAGTTCTCCGTGCCAGAGTCAATCGGGTTGACACTGATTCATGTTTGCCTGGTGGCGAAGATTCATTTTTTGTTGCTGATTTGGGCGAAGTTTACCGCCAGCACGTTCGTTGGAAGCTCAACCTGCCTCGAGTGGAGCCATTTTATGGTACGTCACATTTTTTTTTTTTTTTTTAAATATTCAAGGTTGATTGCGTTTCTTTCTGACACCCGATTATAGCTGTCAAATGCAATGGCGACCTCAACGTGCTTAAGCTTTTGGCCCGTCTTGGAACCGGGTTTGACTGTGCGTCCAAGAAGGAAATGGACACGATCATGTCTCTTGGCGTGTCGCCTGCCAGAATTATTTACGCGCACCCTTGCAAGGCGGCTTCATTCATCCGCTACGCATCCGACGCTAATGTTCGCAAGATGACGTTTGACAATGCGGAGGAGCTTTATAAGGTCAAGCGTTATTTTCCTCACGCCGAGCTTCTTCTCCGAATCGTGACCAACGATTCTGATAGCTTGTGCCAGTTTTCCATGAAGTATGGCGCGTCACTTCAATCTGCTCCCGGACTTTTACGGCTGGCCAAAGAATTGGGGCTTAACGTTGTCGGCGTTTCGTTCCACGTTGGTTCGGGCGCTGCTGGCCCGATGCCTTTTGTTGACGCGGTCAAGAATGCTCGCGCCGTGTTTGACGAGGCTGACGCGGTTGGAACCAACCTTTCGATTCTAGACGTTGGCGGTGGCTTCTGCATGGATAACTTTGAGTCCATTGCCGAAGTGCTTGGACCCGTGATTGATCAGTACTTTCCTCCCCACGTTCGAGTCATTGCCGAGCCTGGCCGTTACTACGTGTCGTCCGCATTCACGCTGGCCTGCCATGTGATTGCGCGCCGGGCAATGACACAGGCGGACAATTACATGCTTTATTTAAATGATGGCGTGTATGGCAACATGAACTGCATCTTGTTTGATCATCAGAACCCGACCGTGCGCGTGTTGACTCACGGGTCCCGGTTCATGTTTGGCAAGGACGAGAACTGCACCGGGCCGGTCACGGCATCCGTGTGGGGTCCGACCTGTGATGGCATTGACTGCGTGACTCGTGAATGCAACCTTCCTTATGCACTGGATGTGGGTGATTGGGTGTATTTTGATAATTTTGGTGCCTACACGTTGTCGGCCGCCACCGGGTTCAATGGATTTAACGATAACTGCCAAGTTTTGTACGTTTACTCGGAGAGCGGGGCCAAGTCATTAATGGAGTAGTTTATAATATTTTATATATACCTTGAGAAATTTTATTATTCATGATTTGGTTGTATTTTCATTTTCATTTTCATTAATTTACCGTTTGGGATTGGTATAAGTTTCATTATTTCTGTTTTTTTAAACTTGAGTTTATCGAATGCGAGCAGTGGGATCAAAAAAAAAAGAAAAAAAAAATAGGGATCAGGTTTGTTTGAGCTAAAAGTTTTCAAATATAATAAATAGTACGTACATTATTAATTTATGGTTAATGAGTTCTCTTGTATCATATTGTCATGGTCACAAGCAATAATGTAGCATCACTGTATAATACAATACCATAAAATATATAGTTATACATACAACCCAACAATAACACAATCAGAAAATATTTTCAGATAGTCTTATATATTAAATATATGCTACAAGAAAAAAAACAAAAAATGACCCAATCCCATAGCTTTTATGTAATTTATAATCGTAACAGTTGCGCCCGGTTAAAAACGTGATATTTACTTCTTGTTGACCTCAGAGACAGTAAGTCCTAAACAAAAAAGAAAAGGTTAATCGATAGAACAAAATATGCTAGTAGGCAGTAAACCGTACCAGGTGGTAAAGATTGGGTGAGCTTCTGTGCCTTCTCAGCATCATTGAGAACGAGGGTGTAAAGGTAGCGAGATGAGCGGAGCTTGAACTTGATGTGCTTGGGACCGTTCTTCTTGATGCGAGCAGTCTTAGCATCCTTTCTTCTGTTTCGATTGTTAGATCGACTGTCGTTCAAATCATGCTTGAATACTTAATTATTAAAAAAAAACCCACGTACCTGGCAAGCTCGAGGAAGAGCTTGATGTCCTTGACTTCTTTCTAAAACACAAAACCCGTCAGCAAACCGCAGGGCGATAAACGCACACGATCAAGCCAAGCATTCCATTACAAGGAATGCCATGCCTAACACGTTTCTCAAAAACATAAACTACTAACAGGCATTGTGGATGTGGTTGGTGTGCTGATGCTAAACGAACTGTGCAGACTGATTCAACAATGACTTTAGCAACACTCACTCAATCGTGCGCTTCCCGTGATTGCAGTCGTTTTATCAGAAAAAAGCAGTCACAGTTTACCACTGCTGACTAACGCCATGGCCCCAATTCAATTATCAACCCTAACTACGGTTATGATTTTACTTGCTTAGGGTAACCGCTCCCAGCCGCACGCCAAATTTGGGCTAGGGTTATTTGTTTGGCCACGTTTACATTACTATAATGTTCAATCCGCAAAGTAGTAATAGTGGCAATGTATAATTCGATAAGCAAAATTTACTGAGAACTTGCCTGCCCAGATTGGTTGCTGTTTGATTTTGAGAAATACATCATTCAAAGACCGTGTTGATTGTTTTTCAGGCGGGCGATGACGAATGCGACACCAATCGACCGAGTCATCAACTCGAAGTCAAACCTGATGCTGCTTTCATTCACGGGATTAGTGGTGGCAGCGTTTTCGTACGTTTCGTTGTTTGGTTTTGTACCGAAATATCCTGTCAGGAGGGATAAACACGTTGCGCGTGAAAGCAAGGTGCGAGACAATGATGATGATGAAGATGATGATGATGAAGATGATGATGAATCAGACCAGCATGGCGATGAAAGGACACGCCGAACGAAAAAGTAACAAGGCAACTTTGCAATGGGTATTCACATTCGCGTTCAACTTCGCATACCGTGGTGCGCTGGTCATCAATCGTGTGAATCACTTAAAGACGCTTTGCCATTTTCTTCTGCTCGGAATTTCAGGCAGCTCAACTACAAGCATGGGGTAATTTATGACTTATGACTTATGACTTATATGATTTAAAGAATGTTGAAACATATGTATGTATCATTTACATGTTCGTTATTACGAATGTTTATTCAAAATCAAACAAATACAACCCTCATTTTCTCAATATGTATGTATGCGCATGTGATGATTGGTGAAATAACGCCGTAACCGCACCAACGGTGTGAAAATATAAGGAAGAATACCCCGCACGTTTTGTTCTCAAATACAGTTTTAAACTGAATTTTGACCCTGACACTAACGCTCAAAACAGATTAGCGCGCTAGGCGGGAAAAGTTCTTATTCGTCAAAAGCCTCTTGCTCATTTACTAAGCCGTTATGTAAGCAATACGGTCATTATTGGAACCAAGTCAAAGCAAGTTTACCACAACAATTTCATTCTTCATTCCATCTGACGATTCCACGTTCGAGCTTGCGCTTTTTCCACATTGTTCTTGCGTACAATAAATTTGTTGAAGATGGCAAATCTTACGAGCGAGCAAATTGCAGCTCAAGTGTACACTTTGCTCGAAACGGATGAGGATGTGGACGACACTCTAGCCCTGGCTCCGCTTCGGCCGGCAATAAAGCAAAACGATTCCTCCTCTTCCGTGTCCAGTTTCCGTCGTCACTCTTTCCATTCACATTCCAAGTCTGCTTCGGCTGATCTTGAATATTTAGAAGAAATTGCTTTGTTAAAAGTACGGCATTTGCTATTTGCCACTGGGAATTATCTTTTTTTTTTTTTTTTGTTGGGTCTAGCTAACGGTTATCGTGTGGTTTTTTTTTTTAGCTCGACCTGTTTCTCAGCCATCTCGAGCAGCGACTGTCGTCACTCGAAGCTTACGGTTCTGTGAAATTAGCACAGCTTGATGAGAGTCTTATAAACGCACACCAGACCTTGCTTGCGGTGAAAGAATCGTGCGGAAAGCTGGGAGGCGAGGTTATCGGGGAAAGCTGGCGCCGCGGCGAAGCCATCGTAAACATTCTCGACCGACGATATCAAGAATTTCTAGCCGACAAGGACTCATTGCCTTCCAAAGTTGTGGCCGGCATGAAATTTTTGGAGCAAAAACTGTCAGATATTGAAAGCCAATGTTACACTACGGTTGATCAAAATTTCCGCACCGTGGACACGAAATTGATCGACAGCGCAGAAGCGTTTCAACGAACCGTTCAAGCTGCACTGGCTTCTGCCAGCAGTCGGCTTCTGACTTATGATGAATTGCCTGTTCAATGGCGAGAAAATCCCTATATTCAAACTGGATATCGATTTTATGCGAACTATAGCGAATGCCTAATTAGTGTTGGCAAATGGCATAACGAAACCTGCAATATCTGGACTCATGCGTTTGGATTTTTTTTGATGCTAGGATTGGCATTATATCATTATCCAAGTTCTCCAAGTTTCTCGACCCTGACTTTCTATGACAAGTTTGTTGTCGGCCTCTTCCTTATCGCGTCCCTCAAGTGCCTGCTGTCATCCATGATTTGGCACACGTTCTGTTGCATCGGCAGTCTTTCTCACAAGCAAAAATTTGCTTGCGTTGACTATTCCGGAATTTCTGTTTTGATTGCATGCTCAATCTTAACAACCGAGTACACTTCTTTTTATTGCCAACCACAGCCGCAACTTATTTACATGACTGCCACCGCCATTTTTGGCATAGTTGGCGTTATTTTCACTTGGCATCCGGCATTCGATCAGCCATCCAACAGATGGCTACGTATCACTTTTTTCATTAGCTTGGCCATGTCTGGCTTGCTCACATTGATTCACCTTTCCTTAACTCGGGGTCTTTTCGAAACCCTGGCCTTTTATTTTCCGGTAGCCAAAAGCCTGATTTGTTATCTCCTTGGCGTTGCCGTTTATGGCTTGCTGTTTCCGGAAAAATTTTTTAGTACCAGACTTTTTGATTCTATTGGAATGTAAGTCGCTTTTTTATTTTTTTTTCCCTAACTAATACTTTTTTTGCAAGGTCACATAACATTTGGCATTTGGCAGTTGTGGGAGGAATTTATTATCATTATGCTGCCACTCATAAGCTTCTTAACAATGCTCGTGAATTTAGCTGTACGGTGCGCTAAAAAAAAAAAAAAAAAAAAAAAAAAACTTTCATTTGCATTTTCAAAACCCCTTTAATGGTAGCAAAAAAAATCATTACAGCATTAATTGCCACGACATCTTAATATTTTCATATTCATATTTTTTTTCTTTTTCTTTTTCTATTATTTTGGGTTTCTTTTAATACGTTAATTTTTTTTGGGGCGTTTTTTTTAATGATAGTACATATTATTATAGATTTATTTGTATTACCAAAACGATAGAAAATCAAAAGCAATGAGATTAATATTTAACATGTTTGTACCAAAATATTTCCAAAAAAAAAAAATTAAAAAAAATTGCTCCTCCCGCTTTAAACGCCGTTTTGTTTTATAATATACATATAATTCGACTCCGTTGAACTCTAGGTTTTGATGAATTTTTTTTTTCAATCATGCAGAACTTGTTTGTAACCTTGCAATTTCATTGTCAATAATGGCTATGATCTTTACCCTTGAAAGCCCGCACATTGCCAAGCCTACCAGTTTCACGCTAGCGAGATCTCTTGCCAAAGAAACCGTGCACCAATTCGGAATCACGGTGGCCAGTAATTCGATTGTTTGTCTAATTTCATTTTCAGTGAAAACTTGATTTCGCAAGCTATCTCTGACGGCTTCAATAACCTTGCGAATCGATGTGATGGCGATGCCGAGCGGGCCGGCTCCAATTTGTAAATGGATCAAAATGTCGATTATTAATTTGGCCCTGCATAAAAGCGTGATTTGGTTAATAACTTGAGGATCAGGACTGTTTGCAACTTGCAAAGCTTTTGTTGCCTGTTTTAACTTGATCCGTTCCAACAGGCTTGATTGCCTCTTGGCCACGGATTCGTTCGACCTAGGCGCGTCTTGAATAATTTTTGTCTCTTTGCGGGCCAGCATGAGAACCTCATGAGCATTTTTTTGCAACGACATGATGATTTCAGATCTAGTTTGCGTAACGGCCAAGTTTTGCCTAGACCGTGATTCAGGCAAGTCATGAAGCGGGATCGATAACGCGTTTGGATGTTGACGCACGTATGATTCACATTTTGCCTCAAACGCATGACGCCTGATTGCTAAAAACTGCGGGTCGGAATATCTGGGTTGCAGTTCCTGCGTTTGGCTTGCGAATTCGACCACAAACTCTGACGTTTTACCGATTCTTAATAATATATATGCGTTGGGCAAGATATGCATTATTTGACGAAGATTGATTAAAGAGAAATTTCTAAAGTAACAAATAAAAAAAAGTTAGTCTAAACCAAAAAAAAAAGGCAACCGGGTTCAAAACTCTACTTGCCTGCCAGATAATCCCTCCACTTGAGGTCTCAATTTTGAAAACGAAAACGAAGCACCAGACCGATCACTTCCATAATACAACCATAATAACTTATCAGCATGCTCAAACAAGACTATTAACTTGTCAATTTGGCTTCGCAACCCGCACGGTGGTTGTTGTTCAAACTTGTTGACCGCAACCACAACACATTCAGGATTCGCATCAGCAATAATTGCCGGCTGCTTTTTTTCAGTAACTTTAAACACTCCGGTCTTGGTCGGCCGAAACGAGAAGCTATGTAACGTGCCATGATTGGGCTTGCCGAACGGCTTGTTTTCTTGCTTGATTATTGACCTTCGAGCGATTTTGGGCATTTTCAAACTGAAAACAAGTTTCAATTACAGGTTAAAAAAACTGCAATTGAAAAATAATTGTAAATTTGCTTTACTGACTAAGAGGCAGATTTAAGATGTGTAGTCTTGAGTAAAAAAAAACTCGAATTGCTTCAAATTATGAAAAGGTAAAAAAAATGATGGCGAGGGGCTAAATTGATTTTTGACGCGTTCTTGCAAGAACGCGTTTGTCGATAAAAACCGCGTTAATTGCCGTGAGATTATATAACTTTAATTGATTTCTTTTCGCGTCAAGTTAAGCACAGTTTTTACATTTTGTTTTTAAAGATACTTATCTATATATGAAACTACTATATAAAAGTGAACAATCAAAACATAATAATGAGGTTCTAAAGTTCCGATTCATAACAGTACATTAACAGAGTACACCAAGATAAAAGAAATATTTTGATCTTTTCAGCATAACATCTTATACATGCTACAGTACCATACAACTTAATTCAATAAATAATGAAAAAATCTGCGAAGTGATTGCGCAACGTGCTGCCTAATTCCACCAGTAAGTGCCACGCCATTCCCTTGCCGAAAGTATTGATTGAAAAACATAGTTATAGATTTTTGCTTGGTAAGTCTGTGATATTTTCTGGCATTGATTATGAAAAGTTCAAATCGGTACTGCCTCGTGTTGAAAACAATTCCGACCATACGGCTTAATGCGACAAACTATTACATACGGCATTTGCCACCTGTTATGTCCAATTGGTCAGCTTATATTTAGACGACGTCCAGGCATACAAGGAGGCTTTTCTTTTTATGCTACTAGTCTTTACCTGTCCTAATGTTCACACAAACTTTGTTCGCGGATATAGAAACCTCGTTGCGCCGTAATACGATTATTATACAATTTAAATTTAGCAATAATCGTGCCCACTTTTTCTTTGGTATATTGTGAGATAATAGATTGATGCATATTTTGAATGTTCGGTATGTTTTGTTATTTGTTTCATGGTACGTAAACTGCATTTAATGAGTTGTTTTGTCTGTAATTCTTTATCTGAGTTTTTGAAGTTTATATCAATGACTCAGCACAATGTACAATTTACCGGGCATATTTAATACAATTGCTTACATACATAGTGTATTAAAAATCGTTGCTGAGCAAGATGAAAGCAGTTGTTCAAAGGGTTATATCGGCATCTGTTACAGTCGAGGGTAAAATAATTTCATCGTCAGTAAAAAAAAAAAAAAAAAGAATTTTCTACCTCACGAGAAAAAGGGAGGTGGGCAAGACTGAACCTGGGGATAAACTGATTAGAGACTTAGAATCCAGAAGGGACTGCTCGTATTAATAGGAGTCGAATCAGGTGATACTTTCAATGACGGAGAGATCTTGGCCAATAAAATCGTCAAATTAAAAGTTTTCCCTGGTCCACGTTTGTTGACACAAGCTGGGGACGAGGATGAAACTGCATTACCGAAGCAATGGGATAGAAGCGTGCTCGACATTGATGGCGAAATTCTTTGCAGTATGTTTTAATAAATGGGGATTTATTTTTTTGGTGAACTAATGAGAATTTTTTTTAGTCTCTCAATTTACTCTTATGGCATCTGTGAAAAAAAGCAAGCCAAGTTTCCATCGAGCAGAATCGCGTGAGTCCGCAAGCCGCAATTGGCGTCTTTGAAACCAGGAGAATTAATATATATATAAATTTATACATAGCGAAATTGGCAAATCAAATTTACGAACACGTGCTTGCAAACATGCGAATCCAGCATGGCTTAGGGGACAAGGTCAAGGATGGCCAGTTTGGAGCGTACATGCAAGTTGGCCTGGTAAACGATGGGCCGGTAACAATAGAACTAGCATCTCGGTAATAAAATAGGCAAAAAACCAGCATTTGCATATATAGTTAATTTCCATCATTTTTTTCTACTACTTATATTGTATATATATATCAGTAAAATGAGAACGCCTTACTGATATTCAGACTTTTCTAATTTCCATATTTATTTACGAATATACTATAATTAAGGCGAAGTTTCTAACTAGGCTGATGACTAGTTTTTGCTAGCAGTCAGTTTACGGATTTTGTGAACGGTAATTGATCAGGCCAGTCATAGAGAAAAAACTTTGAGTTTTGAGAAATTGGTTCTTCGGTCGGGAAGACCAAACCACATAACATCGTAGTTGTCAAACTGGATCAAATATGCAAAGACGGCCATACACGCCATTGTCCCGAAACAACGTGTTTTAGATGACGTTGATCCCACTGACTGGCATGGCTTTCGGACCCTTGATGTGACTGAGGTCAGCAAACGTTTTATGCCAGATAAGACGCTGAACATTATAAACTGCAATTTACAGCTGACTGCAGAGTCAATAGTATCAATACCCCACCATTGGAATGGCACAGGTGCAGACAAAGGGTGCGCTGCTCGCGGTTCTGGACTTTAGTCTTTTCGTTCATTGGCATGTCCTGCAGTTTTTCAACACTTTCTTTGCGATCTCCTCTAAACCTTCCGTCTTAAATCCCTTTCTTGCTTCTTTTACTCAATGTCGTGCATGGTCTAACTCCTGATGCTCTACCTTCATTCACCATCTAGCCTCCTCTGCCGTAACCTCTAGCAGATGTATACAGCGGGACGGAGCCAAAAGAAAATTTAGAAGAAGCGTAGTGCGATACGGTAGTTAGGGAAAGTCATTCTCCCTCACCCGCACTTAAGCAAACGCGAGAAGTCCGTTACGGAAGACCGAATTTCTATATGAGACCACCGTTTGATTTATACTACGGAACAACTAACGATAATCCACAGGGGCTGGCGACTGACTGCAAAATCATCTAGTGCGGGGTGCATCCCACGGGTTAGTTGGGTAGCGGCTTCCACTTGGGTTTACGTGGTACGGTAACCGAAAACGTTGGACTTGCAATCAGAGAATTATACAGAGACAGTGTTAATGTGTCTCTGCCCTGGTCTGAATTTCAACAAGCTGTATGTTGCGATTTTGATTTCGGCCATTATTGCGAAAGGCTTGTGGCAAAGATGTTTGCCTTGAAAGGTTCGATAAAAGGCTATTCTTCTTTTAATATTCAGCCAAATTCCAACCTCATATATCGTTTTATAGTTTTCTCGGAGGTTTTGTCGCGATGTTTCCGATTCAATTAGTTTCTATGATCTGAACGTGAGCGGCAAGAAATCGGGACGAATTAATTACTGCCGCCAACGCAACTGCGATGGTACTGTCTCAATCCGCACTCCATGAAGGAACCACGCCTGATCCTCCAAAGTAGATTTAACCAAAGCAAGCCGAAACAATCTAGGCTATACGCAACTGGACAATTACTCGACCGTCACAACTATGAGAAAAAGAGAAATTTTGCGCGAGCATATCTGCAGAAGAAAGGGATGAACAACAGCTATCTATGATCTAGAAGATTTTAAATCATATATAGAGGCCGACAAATTGTTCGAAGTGTTTGGTGAAGATACAAAAAACATCTCCCATCCTGACCCAGTATCGGATGTGTCCGAAGACGTTTACAACCTTATTTGCTCCACGGAAGATGGCGTATCCACAATGATTCCTTTACCCGTGACAGTATCAGTGAGCATTGGAAACATTTCAGTAGGAACCATGCACTGTTATCTGATCGCGGACCATTATCGGAAGTCATTGAATGATGAAAGGACATGTCAGCCAGCTATATTTTTAAATTTTTGTATTTCAATGGCATACAGAAAAAATAAAACTTTTAAATAGACATTTTTTTTTAATTCATGTCGTGAAAGCGACTGCAATTTAAAATTTATGGCTGCTTTAAGGCTTGAGTCCATGTATGGACAACCGCTTCCATTTTTAGGTGCGCATGGGGTGGCTCCAAAGTGCACTTTGTGACCCTTTGGTGATTCAGCAGTTACATAATATATATAACTAACTAACGATTCAATAGTTAACTAACTTCATAGTTTTCCTTATTACGCGCGTGCTTTTCCGACGGAAATGTTCATTAGCCACAAAACCCTTCTTAGGCGTAAACAAGGGCTTGTTAAGCTCGCCGGTTGACAAAGATGTCTCAGAAAAACAGAAAAATCGTATCGTACAGTTTGAACCTTAACACACACGCGACATTTAATTATTTCTATTCCGAAAAAGCTTAACACCGGAGTTTTTTGAACTAGGCCTGAACTGGCAAACAAGGCGGAACGACCGAACCTGCCCGCATACAAGTCACAAGGAATTGCAAATGGTACATATATATACCGTAGGACCATCTTTTATCATGAATGTGATATTAGAAATATCATTTGGTGTATACAATGACTATTGACAGTAAGCCTATACGTGCGACCGAAATAGCAGAACAGGCAAGCATATCGTCCTCTGTAAGCTATGATGAGCCGGTATCAGACCCAGGCATAATAAACGCGCCGGAGGAGAATGCATTAATGAACAAAAAGTTGGAAGACGATAATAATAGTGATATTGAGCGACAGGTTCGTATATGATTGATTGGTTGATTGATTTTTTTTTTTGGTTATAACTATAGAAACAATAAACAGCAACTAATGACTTTAATTGCAGGCATTACCTCCACTACCATCACAGACAGAACGTCCGTCCATGTTATCGGACTTAGACAAAGGTCTTGTTGGTTGGAATTCTGAAGATGATCCAGAAAATCCTTATAATTGGCCAAAACGACGCAAGACATTGACGTTAACGGTTGTTTTAATCACTGCGTTCATGGTTCCTGTCGGTTCAACGCTAATTGCACCTGGAGAGCAATACATTGCAAAAGAGTATAATGTTACTAACGCGATTACTCGGCAAATTACTGTATCCGGTTACGTTCTTGGATTTGGCTGGGGCCCGTTACTTCACGCTCCATTGTCTGAGATGTACGGTAGGAAATACGTAATCGCAGCCTCCAATTTCTTATTAGCTGTTCTTAGTATCGGGTGTTCTGAATCACATAACATTAGCATCTTTCTTGCGTTTAGAGTGTTATCAGGTATCATGGGCTGTGCTGGTATGGTTGTTGGTGCCGGAACAATCTCTGACATGTATCGTCCGAACGAGACTGGCACCGCGACTGCCATGTTCTTATTGGGCCCGATTATGGGCCCAGTAATGGGTCCCATATGGGGAGGTTTCATAGCACAGAGAGCAGGCTGGAGATGGTCCATCAGAGTGTTGGAAATCTTGGCGTTTACCATGACACTTGCAATGATTTTTGTTGTCAGTGAGACCAACCCAAGCGTGTTGTTGAGAAAGAAAGCGAACAGATTGCGAAAGGAGACGGGGAATAATGACCTGCAATCGATTATTGATTCAAGACAGCCGGTGGTTCCGCCTTTGAGGAAGTTTGTGACCAACCTGTCGCGGGCGGCAAGACTTTTAGTGACTTCGCCGATCGTTTTGGCGTTTGCACTGTACATGTCGTTGGCATATGCATATATGTATGTATTTTTCACGACAATCTCAACCGTGTTGACGGAAAGATATGGCTTCGCAGTCGAAACTGCAGGATTGGCATATATTAGTGTTGGATGTGGTACTTATTTTGCAACAATTGCTGTCGGTTCCACTAATGACAAATTAGTGGAATATTTGACCGCAAAAAATGGCGGAGTTAGAATTCCAGAGTACAGGTTAGGACCGATGGTGGTTGGCAGTATTCTTCTTCCCGCAAGCTTGTTTTGGTACGGCTGGTCCGTGCAAGCACATGCTCATTGGGTCGCGGTGGTAATAGCGATGTTCCCCATGGGTGCAGGATTGATTTCGTCTTTGCTTCCTATCCAGGCATATTTGATTGACCTCTACGGTCCGTTGGGCGTGGCTGCTTCCGCCACTGCAGGCATGAACTTGTTGCGATGCACGGCAGCTGCCCTGATTCCGTTGAGCGTGCCGAGATTAATCGCCCGGCTTGATTATGGTTGGGGTTATTCTTTGTTTGGGTTTTTGGGAATATTGTTGTGTACCACGACGTCATTAATATTTGTCAAGTTTGGCAAGGCGTTCCGAATGAGATATCCGCCGCATGCGTAATAATAATAATTGGCAATTTTTTTAAAATTTCAAACTGCATGGAAGAAGGTTTCTGCATGAATTTCTACGAACATGGGAATTTTATTTAATCGGGTGTTTGAGATTTACTATGTATTTATTTTTTTTTTTTTTAAGTTTGGTTGGTCAATAATATATTTAATAATTTGTGAACGGGGGGCATGAAGTTACGAAGTACATATTACAATGTGTAAGCAATTTGACTGTTCAGCATTTTTTTTTCCAAACGTATGCAGTGCAGTGTACATGTACAAATAAATATATTGTAGTAAACAAGCGCTCATAAGATGTATACACTAAGCTAACCAGGGTATGGGTAGAGAAATGTTTAGGGTACAATAGTACTAAGAGGAACGTTTTCCCTGTATGCCCAGTTCGTCATCCCAATGAAGACTAACTGGTTTGGCATACAGGCTACGAATTTCCGCACCCTGTCACATATATGTATAATATATATATATGTAGGAATATTCTTATTAGAAATGGGATGCTATGTCTTGATCTATGCTATTTAGTAGGTACAAAAAATGATGAATTAACCGAATACGAAATCCCTTGCTTAGCGAAGCGTACGTAATCATTTAGTTATTTTCAAATTGTAACTTATAAGTTATGTAAAACTGGGTCAAGAAATCCTTGTGTACGACGTATTGTCGTTACTTTACTGGTCTGAGCTTATTTTCTAATTACCCACTCATTAGCCTGTCAAAATGCGCCCTCTGTGATAGCGACATTCACCACAAATACTCGCATGCCTTTAAACCCAGCCGGCCGGACAGTATATGTATGCGGTTTGAAAACCCCGAACATGCCGTTGCCGAGAGACTGCAACGCGTATCAGATAACCCATATACATGCTTTTTTTCTCTCTTATTAAGTTTTTTTGTTTTTTTTTGGCAGGCAATATTATGTAATCGAGTATGAGCAAATTTTTGAACCTGATTTTTTTATCAAATCAGATTTAACCTAAAAATGGTTACAGATTTTAAAAACCCGGCTACGCAATGCTTCAACCATTGTACTCTGTCTGTCTGTCTATAAACAGCGAACAAGCCAAGCATTGAGGTTCATGTACCTGCTTAGGTCAGATTGTAGCTGATTTAATTATTTAGTTGATTTTTGAGAATTAAATTTGTTAGGTAGTAATTGCTCTCGTGAAAAGTGAGGCCCTGGGTTTAATGGTAAAATCGTTGCATTTAAACAAAAAACAAACTTTTTACCGGCGAAAGAAAGTTATTTCGTATTCGTGAATTGGACTGTTGTGCAGGCTAAGCCATTTAGAGTCCAAATAGGTCCGTGCAACTGGAAGGCAGGGCAGGCCTACGGGCCGACCCGCATCAACCATTTCTATATGCAGAATTTCTCTGTACTGGGTACAATTGAAAAATCTAGTAAAATGTTACAGTAGGTAAGTCAGCAAGATTTTTGTTGTTCACCGGAGGACAAGCAGATCAAAAAAAAAACCACCACGAATAGGCATACATGGGATTAGAGGTGGAGCTGTAATTTATTATATGCTCATTATAATTCAACCTGTATATACATTTGTGTGGATTTATTCAAAATTCATAATAGCCAACCTTGCGGATTTTATTATTTGAAACCATGACTGATAACAGAGCTGCTAACTTGGTTGACATTCAACAGCCTCAATTGCAGTCAGATCATCAACGAGCTCTGCCATCTGTTTTGCTTTTGCATGCAAACCAAACCTCGAAGCCATCGTTACTGGATGATTTTGATTATTCTCAGAATACTGAAGCAATCGATCCTAATGAGATCTTGCCCGTGACTTCGTTAGATTCTGGAGAGTTTAATGGTAATTGGTACCAATCAGATAACGATGACGAACGGGAAAATCAGTTCCAAGGACCTCGTCGTTCAAGAGGATCACAACGGTTGTACCGTTCGATTTCCCGGGCTGCTGATGATGATGAATACGAACCACAACTTAGTCTGAGCACAAAGACGGCACGGTTGATTTCGTCTTTTATTACCACTTCGTCAACACACCATCGAGGACGATCAATTGATTCGTCATTTGCTCCTGATGACAGGCGGCAATCTCTCATCCCGAATCTTCAACAACTCAGAGCACAGTACCTGATTGGAAACACTAAATCTCCGTTTGATTGGTTAGCGCTCAAGGCATCAAAGAATCAACTTAGCCGGATGTCATCCAAAACAAGAAAATTTTATCGAAAGCAGAACGACTTAATTGATCGGTTTATCGAGATTGATTTTCTTTTGGACTCAGATTTATCATACAACATGATTCAGGAGTATGAAACCGATTTAATTTCTGATCGGAGACGTGGAACTCCGGGAAATGTTGAAGAAGAAGGTCAGACGTTGTTGAATATTGACAAGGACGGTGCTACGGGAATAGTGACTTTGGCCGTGATTGTAAACTTTCTAATAAACGTGTAAGTCATTCATGGTTCATGGCAATACCAATTGCTAATTAAATATAGTTTCTTGTTGGGTGGAAAAGCCGCTATCGTGCTTCTAACTAATTCCATGTCAGTTATTGCGTCCTTGGTGGACTCGGCGTTGGATTTTCTTTGCACAACAATCATTTGGTTAAGTACTAGCATGGCAGGAGCTAGTAGTGCACAAATAAAACGATTATATCCCATTGGACGCAACAGGTTAGAACCTATAGGAGTTTTAATATTTTCCGTCATTATTATCGTGTCTTTTTTTGAAGTCGCAATCGAGGCAATCGAACGAATTAGTAATGGTCCCCGAGTCCCGGTTCAGCTTGGCTTGCCCTCATTTGCCATCATGTCATTAGCCGTTATTACCAAATTATTTGCATGGCTGTGGTGCCGGTCAATAGACTCATCTGCTGTTCAGGCATTAGCGCAGGACGCAATGTCTGACATTGTTTTCAATTTAATGTCGATCTTATTTCCTGTAGTGGGCTCATACCTTAATATTTGGTGGCTCGATCCAACCGGCGCGTTGTTGTTATCTGTATATATTATTGTCCAGTGGGTGGATACTACTCTGGAACATATTCGTAACTTGACCGGCATTGCTGGCGACGACGAGGACAAGCAAGTCATCATGTATCTTTGCGTCAGGTTTGCGGAATCGATAAAGCAGGTGACGTCGATTAACGTGTATCATGCCGGTGATCAACTTCACGTGGAGGTCGACATTGTCGTGGACGAGAAATTGAAACTAAGGGATTCACATGATCTTGGTGAAGCATTGCAGTATGCTATTGAGTCGCTGCCGATGGTGGAACGAGCATTTGTACATTTGGACTACAGGGATGACAACTTTATCGGACACATTATGAGGTAAGGCATATAGATTGTAAAAATTTTTTTTTAAATATTTTTTGAATTGGGACAACAATTAGATATGGGCCCAAGAAATCTTTAATACATTTTTGCATGTATTATTAACAGGCGTAGAATGTTGTATGTTCGAGAATGAAACTACAAATCTATTGATATACGGGATGGCCACCGTGACCGAAGTACATGCCGTTGTTTACACTTTGTTTACACTTCACCAGATAATAGCGATATGGGACTCATCTTATCAACTTCAAAAAATGGACGAAAATGCGAGAAGCGAAATGTGAATCGTGAGAAGTAAGCTGACACGAGGAAGTTCAGTTCAGAAGCCGGGAAAATGGTGCTAGAAAATTCAAGCCCAACGAACCGACCAACAAAGTTTTGGTGTCACCATGGTCTTCTGAATGACGTTGCAGATAACGATAAAAAAAATTTAGCATACCATCGACTGGCTTGGTCGACCAACGCTTCACAAAAGTCAGTAATCATCAGCCCGGTTCCCAGAAACGAGTCTCACCGGCCCCGACATGGAAAAGTGTGCATACCTCACTCGCGGTACTTCACATCCAATCAGATGCTGGCCTGTCAAGTTCTTACACGATCCACCCGGATAAGACTCAGCCTAATTACTTGCCGAACGATTGTGTCAGTATGTCTGAGGACTCGCCACTATTTCTCAAATGGACGCACGATTCGCTTTTGGTACTGATGCTGCCAAATGTGCCCGCAATACCCTTTTGGCATATCCGCTAGCGTATCGTGCGTGTCCTGACTATAGAAGTAAAACGTTCACGCTGCCGCAATCACACAACTTCTTTCTTTAGCGCACATGCCAACGGAGTGATTGATTGAATGCAACCGTGCGAAGCTGTCCAAACCCTACGTTATGTGCGTTTTGCCAAAAATGCTCCTGTTACTCAGGAGCATTGCTTATCTCACTGCGCCCTCATTCGCTCGTTCCGCTCCAAGACGTCACGTCGACCCTATGGCTCTCTCGCGCGTTGCATTCCACGCAACAGTGATACCTGCAATGCAAGATCATTATCAAGTTTGGGCGTCGCTAACCTTTCAGAGGAAATGCAGCATAAAATCCCCCATTATTCGGAAGTTTTTTGTCCGCGCCTGCGTTAGTGCTCGTCAGATCTAGTACATCTTTGCATATAGATTTGTATTTATTTCTTTTTGTTGAAGTTGTGTTTTCTTGGTTTTTCTATGACTCGTTTTTGTTAATTTCTTTCTCTAAAGTTCTCGAGCATTTTTGATGGTATTTCTCATCATCACTAGATATTATACGTCAGACGTGACTTTTTGCAAAATAAAAAAAATGCTAATCTGATACTCGAAAATGCTTGTTAGTTACCCTATATCTGTATTTTTATGGACGGCAAGGTGTTAAGGTTAATGTTCGATTGAGCCGAACGAACCGAGAATCGATTCCTGGTCGAATTTTACTGATTTTGCTTACAAATTGCAGAGGGGGCGGATCATTACGAACACGAAACAATGCTATTGTATTTGTCTGCAATTACTAATTGCGGAAAGAAAAAGAGGAAACGTGAAGCTGACTAATTTGCTGTTCTCTGTTCTACTATATAGCAGTAGTATATCTGTAGTTTATAGACCGAAACAATAGCATTGTTTTCTTTCTTTCCTGCGCTCTTTCAAGGTTTTGGCCGCTTGGCCGGCGGGCTAGCTAGCGATACTTAGCTATACAATTAATTTTTAGTTAACCAGTTAACTGTAGTTGTAATTGAAGTTCGAACTATACAGTGTGGAGCTTATATACTGGGGAATTGAACCTCTTTCACCTCAACCAGCACTGCCGCCTTATAGTTGTATATGGCCGACTCTAGTCCAACTCTACTGCCTTTCTCTGCTCCCACTTCTCGTGTTCCTTTTGAGGATGGCAGATGGGGTGAACACACTGAGGGATCCGGGGTGGACATTGAGTTCGCTCAAGACGAATTCCAGGAACTCCGCCGCGAACTTTCCCGCGTATCCGTAGCTGCCTCTTCCAGGCTTTCGCACTCCATTTCTGCTGCTGACCCTGAAAAAGGCGTTATTTTTGAAGACAATGGGTTTGACTTGGAACAATGGGTTCGTAACGATACAGAGAAGGACAGACAACATGGTGTTAGCCCAAAAAGAGTACGTATTTTTTTTGCCAATTAAAACACACCAAACTAACTAATTTAGATTGGCGTTTCCTTCCAAAATCTATCGATTAGCGGTGTTGGTTCGGGCACGAATTTTGTCGAAACCTTTCCCGAGTCTGTCATCAACAACCTTGGGCGAAACTTTTTCAGATCCGTTCGTAATCTTGTACCTGCATTTCGTCCTCATGTTCCGACTAAGATTATTCTCAAAGACTTCACTGGCCTCGTTCGCGCTGGCGAGATGATGCTCGTGCTTGGGTCTCCTGGTTCTGGCACGACAACTCTGCTGAAAGCTCTAACCAACCAACGCCAAGGCTACGTTTCCATTACGGGCGACGTTCTTTATGACGGAATTGACCATGTCGAAGCGAAAAAACTTTACCAAGGAGAGATTATTTTTAATGAAGAAGACGACAGGCATATTTCCACCCTGACCGTGGCCCAGACTCTTCGTTTTGCCCTCGGGCTCAAAACTCCGCGTGTCCGTTCCGCCGACGAAAGTCGGTCACAGTTTGTTGAAAAGTTAAGGGATCTTTACGGGAAAATGTTTGGCATTGAACACACCATGAACACTCTTGTTGGTGGCGATTCGAAAGCTCGAGGTGTCTCAGGTGGTGAGCGGAAGCGAGTCTCCATCGCTGAGGTACTAGCGAACAGAGCTGCCATCGTCGCCTTCGATAATTCTACAAGAGGTCTTGACGCTTCCACAGCGGTCGATTATATTCGCTCTTTGCGAATTCTTACCAATCTCACTCATTCCACCACAATCGTCACACTTTACCAAGCCGGTGAAGGAATTTACAAAGAATTTGATAAGGTTTGCCTTATTGATTCTGGCCGTCAGATTTTTTATGGCCCTGCTACCGAGGCCCGCAGTTATTTTGAGAGCTTGGGATTTGTCGCTCCTGCTCGTATTACAACCGCAGATTTTCTCACGTCTATTACTCATCCAAAAGAGCGAATTATAAAACCTGGTTATGAACAAACGACTCCACAGACTCCTGAAGCTTTAGAAACTGCTTTTAAATCTTCTGAATATTATAAAAAAGCTTTACAAGAAGTTTTGGAATATGATATCGATCTTAAAAATACAGGTCATGCTTCTATTCAACAATTCTCCCAAGCTGTTGCGTCACAAAAATCTAAAATCTCAAGTTCAAAATCTCCGTACACTGTGTCTTTTTTTCGCCAAGTCGATTTATTGGTTCGGCGTGAACTTCAGCTTCAATGGCAAGATCAAGTCACATTACGAACCAAGATCATAAATTCAATCGTTGTGGGTTTTATCTTTGGGTCACTATTTTACAATATTCCTAATAATACCTCTGGAGCGTTCAGTCGTGGTGGCATTCTTTTTTTTTCTCTTGTGTTTAACGGTTGGCTTCTGCAGGTAGAATCTGGAAACGTAATTGCTGACCGACCTTTAATGAACAAGCATCGAAGGTTTGGAATGTACCGACCGTCAGCATTATCAGTCGCCAAGACAATTTCAGACCTTCCAATTTTTGTGTTTCAAATTTTCCTGTTCTTAATAATCACATATTTTCTTTCGAATTTAGCACGAACTGCTAGTCAGTTTTTTATCCACGTTCTTATAATTATTACCGCTACTGTTACCATGATGTCCTTCTACAGGTCGCTGGCAGCATTTTCTGATGATATGCATGCCTGCTTAAGATTAGTAGCTGCTGTGCTAAATGCGATTGCGTTTTGGACTGGTTACGTATCGCCTGCTAGATCAATGCCTTGGTGGTACAGGTGGGTTTATTATTGCAATCCTTTGACCTATGCCTTTGAAGCACTGATGGGTAATGAATTTCATCGGCGGCAGATGGATTGTGCGTCAGATCAGCTGTTGCCAAACATTGCAGGCGCTTTCATATCAAATCAAGCTTGTTCACTTCCCGGTGCCCTTCCAGGCTCTAGCATTGTTTCTGGCGACGACTATATCGAATCTCAGTTTGGATATAAACGAAGTCATCTATGGCGTAATTTTGGCATACTTATAGGATTTTTCTTGTTATTTTTGGGCATCCAAATTGTATTTTCTGAATTACTTACATATGATTCCGCAAGTGGACAGGTAAAACAGTTTGTCCGAACAAAAATGTCGGTGAAAAATCCAAAAGGCGATACCAAAAAAAATGATAAAGAGGATTATTTGTCAGAGGACATCAAAATTGGTGAAGACGGCAAGGGATCTTTATTCACATTTCAAAATGTTAACTACGTTATTCCTACACCTGATGGTGAAAGAACGCTTCTTGATGACATCGAAGGTTATGCTGTTCCTGGGAAATTGTTGGCTTTGATGGGATCTTCAGGTTAGTGTGCCTTCAAGATTTATTTTTTAGCACATTGTTCTAACATCATCTAGGTGCTGGAAAAACGACTCTGCTCAATGCAGTATCTCAGAGACTTCGGTTTGGCCGCGTGACTGGAGAATTTAACCTAAATGGCCATGGCCTCAATAGTGCGTTCCAAAGGAAGACTGGTTTTGTCGAACAACAAGATCTTCACGAACCAAAGCAAACAGTTCGCGAAGCTTTAAGATTTTCTGCTAGACTTCGACAACCTGCCAGTGTACCACTTGACGAAAAATATGAATATGTCGAGAAAGTTATTAAGCTTCTCGACCTTGATTCAATTACTGATGCATTAGTTGATGACGTTGGTAGCGGCCTTTCAGTTGAAGAACGTAAAAGAGTCACAATCGGAGTCGAACTTGCTTCAAAGCCACGAATTTTGTTTTTGGACGAACCTACGTCAGGTTTAGACTCCGAAGGCGCATATTCTATCGTTACTTTTCTCAAGAAGCTCGCTGCCAATTCAAACTTTGGTATAATTTGCACAATCCACCAGCCATCCTCGATTTTATTTTCGCAATTCGACAGTCTGCTCTTGCTCGCTCGTGGCGGGAAAACCGTGTATTTTGGACCTATTGGAAATAACGGTGAAACTGTGATTGATTATTTCTCGCGGGTTGTAAGACCACCAGAGCCAGACTCGAATCCAGCCGAATATATTCTTGAAGCCGTTGGTGCTGGTGCTACGCGGAAATCCACGATTAATTGGCCAGATTTATGGAAGAGATCAATTGAAATCATTGAACGCAAGAATGAAATTGCTGCCTTAAATCAAAAATGGCGGGTGATTACTACCTCTACTTCTGATCTTGACGACCGTAATGCAGAATATTCTTCGCCATTAAATGAGCAAATTAAAGCAGTCACTGTCAGACTTTGGCTAACTTTGTGGAGAACTCCTTCTTACGGATTTTCGATCGTGTTTTCGTCTATTGCTGCTGGGCTTACCGCTGGAATTTTGTTTTTCCAAGCGAATAATAGTATTTTTGGTATGCAGTCTAGAACTTTCTTGACATTTTTTGTACTACTGGAAATTATTCCTATTGTGAACTCATTGGAGATTCATTTTATTATTGCTCGTGATCTTTACGATCTTCGCGAACGCAATGCAAAGGTATATTCATGGGTTGCATTGGTCACTGCATATTTGGTTTGCCCCTTGCCTTACATGGTTTTGACGTCTGTATTGTTTTTCCCAATTTTTTGGTACATGCCTGGGCTATATATGTCGCCACATATTGCAGGGTACGGCTATTTCATGATTTTGCTTATGCAAATTTGGCATAGTCATCTTGCCGTGTTACTCGGCTCGTTTGTTCCCTCCATCACCGCTGTAGGTATTATCAACCCATTTTTCTTTGTTATCACACAGGCTACGGTTGGGATCACCATTCCGTACGCCTCACTCAATGGGTTTTACAAATATTTTATTTATTGGGTTAATCCAATTTCCTGGGCTATTCGTGGCCTTGTCGTTACAGCCGAGCACGAGGTTCCTGTAGCATGTTCGTCGAAGGAATTGGTTGTTTTTGAACCGCCTTCTGGATTAACATGCGAAACATACGCTGGTGAATGGGTTGTATCAGATACTGTTGGCCAGTTGTTAAACCCGTTTGACTCTTCATCTTGCAAGTTCTGTGAATACACAGTTGGGGATGATTATCTAGAGTCAATCGGATTTTCTTACAATAAGAGATGGAGAGATATCGGCGTGTTTATCATGTTCGTGTTTGTTAACGCATTCCTGCCATTTCTGGTCTATTATTTTGCCAGAGTTATTAGCTGGAAACGGTTTTCTCGACTTTTTAAAAAAGTTTAACTTTAGGAGCAAAGTTAGATAAATGATATAATGCAAAACATAAGTACAGGACTAAATCTCATAAATAATAATTAATAATTAATTTAAGTTATAGTAAAGTATTTTAAAATCGTAATGAACGACATGAACTGAGAAACATGCTGCAATGATATGTGTGCGTAGTGCAAGGAAAGTACTCCGGCATGCACCGGAAGTTGATATAAGGCGCTCAACTCGGTTTATAAAAAAAACGATAATCATAATCAGTACTAAAAAAAATTAGGCACAAAAGCTACTCTATGTGTTGGCAACGGGACAAAAAAAAATCTTAATTATTACCAAAAAGCTGACAAAAAAATGACAAAAAAATTTGAAAAAAATGACGAAATTCAAATTGTGAATGGGCAAATTCGCAGACGCAACAGCCTCAACTTGTATATATAGTTATTTTCTGTTTATATAAAGTAGTATATATTACTACTGTATACAAGGAATAAGTTGACGTGCAACGTATTTGAAAGTATGACAGCAAGTGGGACACGAATAATAGATCCCGTCAGTGAAGTCTTGCACGACGAGTTCTGGATATTCGGTTATGGCTCTCTTATATTTAAACCTCCCCCTGAGGTCGAACGAGCAATTCCAGGATACATCAGTGGGTATGTTCGAAGGTTTTGGCAAAAATCTCATGATCACAGAGGCACCGAGACTGCGCCGGGCAGGGTAGTGACCCTTGTCGAGAAGGAGTTTTGGGAAACGTTGGAAGATCCGCACTCAAAGTTTGAAAATCCAAAACTGAAGACTTGGGGTAAAAAAAAAAAAAAAAAAAAGAACAAGATAATGATTACTATTACATTCCATAATAACATCATTTATTCTCTTAGGAATTGCATACAAAATCAAAGCTGGAAAAGTTCCAGAAGTATCTGCAGCGTTGGACTTGAGAGAACAAAATGGCTATACAGTACACTTAGTTCCATTCAATCCTTTAATAAATAATATAGATTCAGTCTCTTTAGGCGCCGACTTATCATTTAGTGCTGACTCGGATGCTAAACCTAGAACAATTTTGTCGATCGTCTATATTGGAACTCCGGACAACGAGGCGTTTGCTGGAGTTCAAGACATTGACGAATTGGCGGCACATATTTTGAAATCGAACGGTATTTCAGGTTCCAACAAGGAATATCTTTATAAATTGGGTGAAGCACTACAGAATATTCATGGTGAGAACGGGGAAGAAGATGATTACCATGTTCGTGACTTGGTTGAAAAAGTGAAAGCGTTAGAGCTTCTGGAACAAAGTCATGATATACTATAGTAGATAAGATTAATCGCATTCCGATCGATATATATAGAGTTAAATCGAAACATTAATTTTACATTTTTGTGTAACCAAAACTTAGTACTCCCCCAAAAAATACAACAAATAGTTTTAACCAATAACTAAATGGACAAAAACCGCAACTAAGCCAAAGGAGCTGCTCTTTTCTCAACTCTTCTTTTCTTCTCTTCCGGTTGGCTTTCTTTGTCATCGTTCTCAACCAGGTTCACTCGCTTCAGACCATTACTTTCTTCCGCGTTATTGGTTTTATCGCGATTAAACGTATTTGCAGCCGAAACTACAACTGGCGTGTGAAATTGTAACGGCGATGGCAACAAGTCTTGACCTAACCCACTATTTTTACTCCCAAACTGACTCCCCCAGTCTGCAGAGTAAAATACTGATGGTGAAGGTAGTAAATCAGAAACGTAACGAGATGGAAGTGCTGATATCGGAGTTTGTTCACGGCCATTCCCATTATTCGATGAAACATTTGAGTTAACAGGTGCTTGATATGATTGACTAGAACTAGTAGCGGGTCTAGCAAATGGGTTACCGGGCCCACCTAAGCTGTTTGCGTTCATGTATGTTGATGGCGATGGCGGAGGAAGTAAAACGGCAGGAGAAGACAGTTCCTTGACATGAGCCGATATTGGAGGAGCTGCACTATTTTCTTGTGATGGTGATGAAGTTGTTGTCGGATTAGATGAACCAGATGATGCCTGCCCTTTTGATCCAGGCCGTGACGCGCTTGCCGTCGATTCATCTGGAGGTATTCGGAGCTTTAACTTTGGCCTCGTAGTGGGAGCAGACAGAGTTGGCAACGACTGAGTCATGACATTGTCGGTATTTTTGCTCTCTGCATCTACATAGTGTGTTGTAACACTTAATGAAGGTAGCTGGTATTGATTGGAAGATGATGCATTATCAGACACGACAGCCTTCTGTATTGGCTGTAATATAGTCGAGCTATCATGCTTTAATGAGTCTGTTGTATGACTATCTACTTTAACTTCTAAAGACGAATTGGGTCGATAAGGCAATTGAACTGGAACTGCTTGGGATGATTGATCATAGGGAATGAACTGAGGCTGTCCAGTAGCTTGACGAGCATTCAAAAACTGAGAATGATGAGAATTTTTACTGTTGTAATTTACGGTGCCATTATATTTTTGCTGCTGCTGCTGCTGTGAATATTGCTCGTAGTTTGCTTGATGAGTCTGTTGATGTGACTGAGGAGGGCGTTGTGAAAAAGTGATAAAGTTATACTGTTGGGCATCTGGTAAGTTCTGTTGTAGTTGTTGATGTGACTGATGATGTGATGATTGATAATGCTGTGGTTGATTTGGTTGATGATGAAGCTGTTGTTCGTATTGCTGTTGATATTGTTGTTGTGGTTGCTGATGTTGATTTTGTTGATTTTGCTGATTTAGTTGCTGCTGTTGATCAAATTGATACTGTGTGTCATTGTGGTTAATACCAGAAAAAGAGGAATTTCGTCCATGTATGATTTTGGAAGATACTCCCAGTTGGTTGTGATCGAGACTTTGAATATTGCTTAATGATGACGCGCGAGAATGATTCCTTGACTGCGTTCTCAAAATTGAACGAGGTGGTGAAACAGTTGCTCTTTGTATTGGCTGCTGCTGCTGCTGTTGTTGTTGTTGTTGTTGAGTATGAGGATCGAAAGGAGACGTGGTCTGAACATTTTTTGCCGCAGCAGAGCCGGAAGAACCTGACTGACTATGCAAGTGAACCGGCGAAGTCGATCCACGGTCAGAATAAACCTCATTTTCATTTTCGTTTTCAAGTTCATCATCGCTCACGCCATAATCTTTCTGAAAATCGGCAGGGACTTTTCGTTCATGAGGAGTTGTCTATAATGAGTCAGTATTACACAACCCCAGATCAGGCGCAAAAAAAAAAAACATTTAGCGTACATCATTGTAAAGTTCAATAAGCTTGCCAGTATCACAAGAAGTGAATTCGTATAGCTTTTTGTTATTGCCGAAAATAATAACCGCGATATCGACAGAACACAGTACTGACAACTCATGAGCTTTCTTGAAGAGGCCAGCCTTACGCTTGAGAAACGTGACCGATCGATTTCGCTCGTCTTTCAGTGGCTTGATTAGGATTTTCCTGCGACCCATGGCAAGCTTTAACGAATCCACGAGAAGTTAGCGTCGTTCGTTTGTGCCTAATGAAAGATATTTTGAGAATTGGGATTAAAGCAGTCGATGCACGCGGCGTTGAGTCGGTTAAGCAATAATTAAGATGGACGTAATGCCAAAAATAGCCAGAATTTAATTACATAATATATTAGTAGACTTTCACTACATGCTCAATATAAAAATTTTTACAAAAAAAATAAAAGTAGAGTAAAAGAATGTTTTCCATGAAATCCTGATGAACTCAGACCCTCGGAAGTCACCCTCGACGGTTGTTGCGTAAATGCCTTTTGGAGGGCGGCCCGCGATGTGCGTGATGTTGGCTCAGATAAGGAACGAGATTTTGTTACAAGGGACTTTTTCAACAGACTAAAAATACCGACGTCGAGAGGCTGGATTAGATGTGAGGAATGGGCCAACAGACAGAGCGAAATAATGTCGTTTTCCTTACAGTATTTGTCGAATTCGGCGTTGATGTGACTCTCGCCGCCGTCGAGTACCAGTATCCTCCAACGACACTTTTGACGGGTCCTTGTATGCTGATCGAAGTGTTTAAGCAATTCGAGACCCGTAGTAAGGTCTGTCGAGCCGTTTTGGGTCGTTTTGACAGTTTAGTCGGCTGGAATATGACCACTGGAGTATCAGGCGGCCAGGTCGACCCGCAAAGCAGAAGAAAGACGGCACAACATGGCCATTCGCCGCAATACTGCCAATTACTGTCGCACATTCTCGATTACCGGACTGAATAGTCTTTGGCTTGCCTATTCGTTCTGAATGAGTAATAGCCATCCTTCTCTACAGTTGTACCTATCATAAAGCCCGTTTCGCCAAATTGTAGAAATTGCCGTCGACAATGCCGTACTCTGCACGCGTATTGGCGACCAGCACCAACCACGGGGCGTCAAAATCTTTTTGTAGGGCTCTCTGGTCACTATTCGCAGGCGCGAGAAAAACACGTGCCGAGATCTGATGGTCGAGTTGGATACAACGGTCTTCCCGATGCGTGTGACCGTGTTGAGCCATCAGAAGATCAGCCAGATCTTGCACGTCGCACCTCCGAGCAAACCTCCTCAGGGAAATCCAGCTGCAGTATGTACTGAACAATCGTCTCTTCTTGGGCCGGTGTCAGTCGGGTTACCGTTGGTCTTGTAGGCCCGCGAGGGTTAGGCCACTCTGTATTGAAGCGTCGTTCGCGGGATGAATTGTTTTGCAAGGCATCGGGGTACTTAATCGCCGGCTCGTTCGTTTCGCATCAATTGCAAGAAAGATTCGGAACTTGAGAGTAAGGATTATTTGCGAGAAAACTCGTCTTACAAGTTGGGGTAGGGATGGTAGGAAAAGTGGGCCGCCGAGTGGTGATCCACGTTATGCTGGTTACACATCATTTTTATTTTTTCTTCTATTGCACATTCCATTTATCCATGATGGTGAGATTGCAAACGAAAACCCTGAGCTTACTGTTTCTTCTTGTCATCTTCTGCAGTTGTAGATGGTGCCTCGTCATCCTCATCCTCGTCATCACTGCGGTCGTCTTTTTGAATGTCAAGAAATACTATTCTGTAGGCAATTCTCATAATCAAAAATAGCCAGTATGAATTAACTGCCTGTAAAGCAAACAATAACGCAAACGTAATATACTGCGAAATCCAGCATTTGTAATGTTGCGTGTCCCAATTAAGAGTAAAGTCCCCCACGGTCCGAAACTCAGTGGCCACGGACCAAAGAATTTTCAAATTAAGATAATGCCGCATGTATATCCATGTAGCCATAAAAAGGAAAACAAATGGCCCAGTAAATACACTATCGAGGTAATTCAGTGTTTTAGACGTGGCCAGCATGATGTCTGACACATCCATAGTGATGTAAATCGGCAAGCCAATCCACGTGAAATGAAACCGATATGAGCAGAAAATCAAGGCAATGGTTACAATGTGGTGAAATACTAGTTCCTTAAAATCCTTTCTGGGCTTTTCCAATTGCAGCAACAAAACAATAGACTGCTGTGACCAAAATGCAGCTTGTAACAAATAGTAGAGCTTAAAATCAAGCTCGTGTGTCTTGTGCGGATAGTGTTCATACATTGGCCTGGTCTCGAAGTACCACAGCGGCATGTGATGCATAATGTAAAGACCCCAAGGACACATCACACTATAATACAAAATACTGTAAGTCTGCTCCATAAATCTTTTAACCTTATTCTCCTTGGTTAAGCCTGCTTTCTCGGCAAGGGGACTAAGAATCTGCTGCATTGCAAATTCTCGGATAAATGTGAATACAATTATATAGTATGCCACAAAGAAAAAATCTTTCTTTCCCTTGCCATACATCACTGGCGAACCTGGACTCGCGTAGGATGGAAACAACAATGGGTAAATCGGATTCGAAGAAGAATGATTTGTCGACAGTGCGTAAAGAGCGACTGGAATTAAGCTTACAACAAGCGGCAAAACTAAATTCCATAAGTATTACACTTCAATTATTTCTAAAAAAAAAAAAAAAAAACTTGATAAATTTACCCCACGTTTTTGTGTAGCACAATTCTCGAAAGCTAATGTATGCGCGCCGAATGCCTTTCGCACCCGGCTGATTTGTGGAATCCGCATTAGACAAAGCCCTTTGCCTGCTTCGGCTTCCTTGAATCTGAGTCTCCGTAGCTTGCATGGTCGCCAAACCTGGAGATGCGTTGTCGCCAAAGTGAAATTGTCCAATAGAGGAAGTTCTTGTACGTCTATTCGTTGATGTTTTGGTTCGAGATGGCGATTGTGAGCCTGCTGCTCTAAAAGACGGTGATTCACTCATCTTATAAGCGCAAACTATTTTAAAAAATAAAATAAATAAAAATCGTCAGAATTTTCTTAAATGCAGTCTGTATCCTAAGGTTCTCGCAGCAAAAGCGTTGTGTCCATATATATTATGGTCGCCGCAAAAGTTATTCCAGTACAGATCAATTTATAATAAACACTATAACGCAATGATCAGCAACAACGTAACCCTTCAAAATGATCACTTATTCGTTTTCCAACAGGCAAAAAAAAAAGAAATGAAAAACGCCTCGGTACAACAAATGTCCGGTATTCTACTCAAAAAAAAAATTCACCGAAGCTCGGACCCGGTAAGTACAAGCCCCGCCGTCGTACAAGTATTACAGATCTACGTGATTAGTTAATAGTTATGTATATTACAGAGTTCTTGTGTATGTATAATAATCATAATCATAATAAAATTTCGCCATAACGAAAGTTCAAAAGTGACAAAACTAAGCATCCGGTTCAAAAAACTATTATCTTTACATCTTTCAATTTAGACGTCCTGGTAGATCAGTAGCGGCTCACCGACCGCTGTGATTTCGGGTATCGTGCATTTAAGATCAAATGCTTTCGACAACACTATTTTAAAAATCTAGGCCCATTTTGTTAGCTAGTGACTTAAATCATTAAACAATCATCATTTACCTTCTGGATATTTATTGAGTGGCTTGTTGAGCAAAAGATTAAACTGGCCTTCATGACCTTCGCAAACCGACGCGCCTGTAATATTCGATTAGCGGCGTGATCACTTTAAATTAATCCATCATAGCTCACTTGTTTTGTTATTTCCTCTTGATCTTCTTTCGAAAAAGTAATAAAATGGTCATACTTTGTTCCGACTAAAAAAGGAATTGCCGTCTACACAAATTAGCATCGAAATGCATGAAAATTGAAGCGTTATTCATACCTTATTAAATCCTCTTGCCTGTCTATACCATTCCTTTATCGAGTTTAATGTAGACTTTCTTGTTAGATCAAACATAAATAATATGGCAACTGCATCGTTTGAAACCAATGGAAGCATATTAACGAATTCTCTTTGTCCACCTAAATCCCAAATTGAAAACGTTATTTCCGTATTTCGAATTGAAATGGTCTTTTCCATAAAATTTACTCCTATTTTACAGTGAGCAATCAACTAATATAAAAAATAGAAATAAGTCATCTCCTTACCTAATGTTTGAATATAATCCTCATCAAAGCTTCCTTCAACATATTTTACCATCAATGATGTCTTGCCAATCTGCGCGTCTCCTACCATGCCAACCTTAAGAACAACCCTAAAAATAATAATCTTTTAGCACTTTTCAGCCAGATCTTTTTTTTTCTTTCTTCGCACTCACGCGTTCCTTCTGGCGGCTTCAGACTGAGAGCTCGATAAGCTTGCCATGTTCGTTCAGCTTGCCCTCTCGTTCTCCAGCAAAATTGTTGATACTGATATAATACTGAATTATTCAGAAACCGTCATCTAATATTATGTTAATGCACTGGAACCTATTGACGTGCAAATCATTCCTATTTATTTGAGGCGGAACCCGCCCCATGTATTCGGTCATAGATTAAGACTTCAAGCCTCTCAATACCTACCAGGCTAAACCACTGTCGTCAAAAGACTAACAAGCGGAGTATTGTTGAACAAATTATCTGTATTGGTCCAAAACTGGGTTTGTTGTTTGGTTTAAAAATGTTGGCTGCAGATCACAACAGATTTTAAATGTTTGTTTATATACCACTAAAGAACGCGCAAGCAGGGTAATTAGCTCGAAAATAATATCAGCGCGCAAAAAAGCCAGGCTTGTAACTAGTTACTCACTCTGTTCAACGTTCTATGTCATTATGTAATATTATCTTTCATGTATTGCTTTTAGTTTAGTTTATTTAATTCTTGAATGCGTAAACTTTGCGAACTAATTGTTTACAATTTTTGCTCTGAATTACCTTTGTGCGAAACTCTTTGAGTCAACCTCTAGATAGTAAGGTCATGTAATTTAAAATAGTAGTTAGCTACTTTATATTTATGTAATATACATAAATACAATTATGCAAAATAGTCATGTTTTTTTATTTAAAAAACTGGGAGAGTTTTATTCTAATATCTATATTCCGATGTCTTATGCTTCAAATGCGCCTTTTTCAATTTCAAGTCCAAACTGCTGCTTTGCGGTCTCTCTAACTTGTCTTTCAATTAAATCCTCAAAACCTTGTCCATTGGTACCTAAAACTAACTGCCGAACTCTAGTTATCCAAAACCCGACATCAGAAAGAGCAACAATAATCAAAAAAGTGAAGTGATCTGTCCATGCAGAAATCTTCTGTTTAAACGTCATGTCAGGCACGGAGGTTGCAAGGGAACGCGATGCCCAATTTGCAAGAATTTTAATTCTGTTAACTGGAGATCCCAGTAGTTGATTACACCCTTGCACAATTCGCATATTTCTTCCCAAAAAAATTAGCTCCAATGGCATTTTAGTAGTGTCTTGTATAAATTGCCGAAAGGTTTCATTCATCTTACTCTGTTGTTCAAAGTCTTTATGTAATGAAGATAAATCATCTTCGCTAGAGTTGGACTTGCCAATTTTGGTTGAGTGATACGGGCGAAGCATGACCGACGAGGCAAACATTTGTGGTGATCCGATGCCCCATGATAAGGCAATTTTCTTTATTTCTTCGTCTTTGAGCATAAACATGCTTTTCCACAACTTGCAATATTCCAATCTAAATTTATCTGGCTCATACACATATAACCCATGATCAATTAAAACTAATTGTTGCCTTCCGCCATTAACATATCTAACGATTTGGTTTCCCGGATGTGGATCACAATGCACAACTCCCCAGCTAAAAATCTGAGCTGCAAACAGATTAACCATTGTATTCATAATCTTTTTTTTGCTGAACCGCTTCCTCTCAAGTTCTTCGCGGTTACTTAGACTAGTACCATCAATCCATTCTACAGTCAGTACTCTTTTGCTAGTAAAATCGTGATATACTTTTGGAATGTAAACTTGATCTTTGAGTAAAGGTTCATTTTGCAACTTCTCGTTTAACAATTCAGAATTCTTTGCTTCGCGTTCGAAATTAGCTTCAGCAAGTAACCGGTTGCATGTAAAGTTCACGGTGAAATACACAGGTATATCAAACAGAAGCTTATCATAAATATACATCATCGCACGATATGCACCTAAATCCCAATGCATTTGCTTCTCAATACTGGGATGCTGAATCTTGACTGCCACCCATTCACCAGTCTTTAACTTTGCTTTGTGAACTTGTGCTACAGAAGCACTGGCAATTGCACGGTGTTCAATAGACTCAAACACTTCATCAGGAGATTTGCCAAAGTCAGATATGAATACTTTCTCGATTTCATGCCATGAATCTTGAGGTGCCATATCAAAAAGTTTTGCAAATTTTTGCTGAAACACTGGCGGCAACACCGACGCTTGCATGGCTATTGCTTGTCCAATCTTAATATACAACCCTCTTGTATCTATTAGTATATAAATCATCCAAGTTCTCGGTAATTTAAACTTTTTTAAACAATTATAACTTACCCATTAGCCTCGATTAAATCATAAACTCGATTCGCGGTTCTTGTGTGTAAAGCTTTAATATCTTTGCCTTCTTCAAAATTCAATTTATAGTCGGCAGCAATAATCGAGAGGGTGAGTATGCACCGCAAATTCCTGACTATTGCTTGATCCAATGACACGTAGTCAAATGTATACAATGCTCCTAAACTCGCAGAAACCCAAAAAAGTCGTTTTCTCCATTTCCGATTCGGCGGCAGTTTTTGGCTAGGGGAATCTAACGAAGCAGGAGGCACCGCGGTTATGGGGTTGAAGGACGATGCAGTATGATTTCTGATGGACCTTGCGAGCTTATAGCGTGATCCTTGAAGAAAAACAGAATGCCTCCAACAATTACGACGAATCATTCTGTCGATAGTAAATACACGTTATCACAATTAACCAATCAATACAGTAAAAATATTAAATAAAAGTTTCCGATTAAAGAAGGCAAATCATTATATTATTCACTCCTTGCTGACAGGCTGACGTCTTCAAATTGATTTGTACCGATAACTTTAAAATATCAACTTAAATTGTACTTAACGATTGTTCGTAGTTAGTATTTTAAACATAAACATATACAGATCAATGCACCCATTTGAATTTCGGGATAACAATTAAATTATTACATTTTTTTCTTTAAAAAACGTAGCTTATACATGATCTATATATACTAATTGAGAACGATGCTCAAGATCCGCGGTGGAGGACGAGATTTATCGTCTGGGCTTACTCCGGAAGTGTTCGGCTTGGAAGACGTGAGTATACAGAGGCAAATTCTATTTTCGCAGTTTTAAATTTGACGACTAAAATAGCTTACTCGATTTGGAATTAATGGTGGTGTATCAGTATTGGCATTTGATCCTGTTCAAAGTCTTTTGGTGACTGGAACGGATTCGGGTCGGGTGTATGTCTTTGGCCAGCCGGGTGTTCAAGTCGAATTCGATCTATGTCCTGGGAAACCTATAATTCATCTCAGAATTGTCAAAAGTATTTATCTAGTTACTGTCGATGGTAATAATACGGTTACTGTTATCTCTTTAGAGACGAAAGATATTCTGTCCTTGTTCACTCCGAGCTCTCCAATAACTGCAATTGAATCAGACCCTTCACTTGATTGGCTCTTTCTTGGTTTAGACAATGGGCTTACAATTGTATACGACGTTGATCGAGGTGCCAAGACTCCATATCGAATTGGAAATCTTCAAAAACATGCCCTGCCTCGCTCGCCTATTTCACCTGTAGTATTTATCGCGATACACCCAAGGTCATTCTATATTCTTCTTATTGGCTACGAAAATTGTGCTCTTGTATACTCACTCGCTGAAGAAAAGATTTTACATGTGCTACAGTATGAAATACCACCTGGTGCACCTGGTGGTGATTTATTTTCTCAAAGATCTTACGCGTCTAGATTTCCAAGGGTAACAACGGGCGTGTGGCACCCTAATGGGCACCACATATTAACGGCGTATGAGGACGGCTCGTTTGTTTTTTGGGACGCAAAGGAAGGTGTATTAATTCAGGCAAGAACGATTGAAGATACCGAAGTTAATCATGAACGATCGAGTCACGTTGCTCATGGGGGGTCTCAATCTGATTTGTCCACTCGGGAACCAATTTTTAAAGTCGCCTGGTGCTGTTCAAATAATCCTGAAGATACGGCATTGATAATTGCAGGTGGACAAGCAAGTTCTCTGCCATTAAAAGGGATGACTTTTATGGATTTTGGACCTCTACCTGCATACCAAATCACGACTTACCAAGCAATGAGCGAATACTACGCCTCACCTCGACGACAACGAATATATCCTGTTTCTACCGGAGCTGACCCTGTTGATTTTTTAATGATACCAAAATCATCTCCGTTCTATGCAGGAAATAAGGAGCCTACAGCCTTAGTAGCTATTTTATCGTCAGGTGAACTGTATTCAATCGAGTATCCATCTGGTGCGGCCTTACCAGTTGCTGCTATGTTTCCTCCATCGCTTTGCTGGATTCAACCTCGAGTCTCTGCTCTTACTGTTTCCGCAATTAGACGTGAGCAGTGGATTGGAATGATGGCTTCCAAGCGGGCTATCGAACCCATGTTGACAGGCGGTGCCCCTTTAAGGAAAAGACTTCGAAGATTTGATATTCGGAATATTATACTTACCGGTCACTCAGATGGATACGTTAGGTTATGGGATGCTTCTCATGGTGAAATTGAGAATTCGCAAGTTCTTGACCTTTCTATTGCGGATGCACTTGACAGGTCAACTGATGTCCGTGTTAGTGCTCTATCATTTTCTGGTCCAATGGGAGAAATTTCTGTTGCTTGTGAAACTGGCGAATTATTGTTTTTCAGATTTGGATTAAATCGGTCAAGTAGCCCAGAAGAAATTGAACACCGATTGCGGGCTTTGACAGTGAGAGACGAGGCTGGTAATCCGCCAATAATTCAAATTATTGTTGGCAGAACAAAGTCAGAAATGAAGGAAGGGTTCTTACCGGTTTTTAATTTCAATCCAAGACGAGGACCAATTACCGCATTAAAAAATAGCGATATCGGATTTCTTGCCGTTGGGTATCAGTTTGGAAGTTTGGCAGTTGTCGACTTGCGTTCAATGAGCTTGATTTTTCTTGAAGATCTTGCCAATCAAGGTCTTGAACAGTCCTCCCGCAAATTGCCTTCATTACGAAGTAGTAGAACCCAAAGTCAAGGAGGAGTTCAAATTGAGATTCCTTCGAGCATTGAGTTTTCATTAATGGCATTAGAAAACGATCAATTTTCGTCTATTGTGCTTTCTATAGGTACTGATCAAGGTCGTTTATTAAATTTTAGAGTTGTTCCTACGCAGTCAGGTTCGCATGCAGTGAAATTTATATCTGCCGTGCAGCTTAAAGGAAAAGTTAGCGCCATTATTCCATTTGATACTGAATATGGCGTCTCAGCTATTGCATCGCAGCAGATACTTCTTAAGCTTCCGCAAGGCATTATAATCAACGGTGCTATAATTGCGGTCACAGCGGAAGAAGCCAAAATATTTCGACTTCCTAAAAACAAAATTACAAGCAGATCATTTGATGACAAGGTTATTAATTCAGGATTGTCATTTCTTCGTCAAGGAGACACGCTTGTCCTGACAACATTAACTGAGGCTGGGTTTGTAAAAATTTACGCTCTTCCATCACTCAAGGAAATAACTGCATTGTCAGTTCAAAACATTTATCATCTTTTATATGCCCCACGAAGTCAGATTGCAGTTAATGGCGATATTCTTTTAGGAATCGGTAAGAACGAAGTAGCGTTGTTAAATATTTGGGGCAGGGGTCTTTCAATTAATAACACGGTTGGAGAAAATGGCAAGAACAAAACCGATGCTTTATTCGATGTGTTAAAATCGATGCCTCTTCGGCCGGCCATAAGTACCTTGCAATGGATGTCAGGTGTGAAATATATTACGCCAGAAGATTTTGACCTATTAAGTAAGATTCAAAATGATATTATTTTATTGTATTTTTTTAACGTCGTCGTTCAAGTTGGCGGACCGAATCGTCCAAAGTCCAAGCGCATGGTTGAAGAAGAACGATCTAAGAAAGAACAACAGCGGCTTGCCGCATCTCAAAATCTCTCGTCTCCATCAACAACTGCAGCTTCTTCATTTTCATCTTTTTTTAGTGGAAACAAAAATCCGATGGGCAGTAGTAGTCGTAATAGTAATAGTTATAGCAATAGCAATACTCTTCCGCACAACAACAGTCAAAGTCCTTACGGAAACATGTCAAATGTTGCACAAGAGCGAGGTGAACGACTCAGCTTTATGCAAGACCAATTCTCTAAACTAGAAGATGCAGCGAGTGAATATGGCAAAAGCATTTCTGACTTTTTAGACGATCAACGAAAATCAGCTGCTACTGGATATTTTAAATCTAAATTTGGATTGTAGAGATAAAACGGAGTGTACAGATTTAAGAAGTGGATTATATTTGATGCACTATTAATATAATTAGTTTCAGCATTATGAACCAGTACCGAACTCTTAAGAAAAACGAAAAAAGAATGACATGACTACTATTTACTTTAAACAATCTGTTCTATGATGACAAAACAAAACAATAATCCTGATGTCTAAAAGATGCAAAACCTCAAAAATCATGCATGAAACCATTAAAAAACATGAACTAACACGCAAAACATTAAACAATGACTTATTGGGGCTTAATATTCGCACTCCAAGAAATCCCTTTAGGCGGCTCGTTCTGCTCGCGCTCGCTAGCAGATGAAGAAGATTCGGGACTGTTACCATCACTTCCAAAAAATCCCAAAGCAGCCATGCGACGTCTTCTTTCAACCTCGGTCTCGCCGGCAAACGAAATCCGTGGTGTTCTATCTTTCGGGGTTCGCAAGCCTGGAGCGCTCTCATTATCATCATCGTCTGCAGCAACAGACTGCAACGCAGCTAGCCTTCGCCTCTGTTCAGCAGGAGATTCATCATAGTCATCATTATAGCTCATTTTATAATCATCAGAAGTAGATCCCAATGCTGCCAACCTTCGTTTCCGTTCCGCAGGCGTCTCTTCATCGTTTTCCGGCCAATCATGTCTCGTGTCTGGGTTAACAACTTCGGTGCTTGTTCGACGTTGCAAGAAATTCTTGGGCAAATCGCCTTTTTCAATTGCCGATGCAGTGGAACTACTGACTGTATCAATCCGGTGCATTTCCAAATCGGGCTGCTGTGTAGATAGCGTCGAACTACCGGGAGTGGCAGGAATTGCGGCCGAACCGCGTCGCAACCCAACCCAAGAAAGAGCGCGATCGTAAATATTGTTTTGATCAGAATTACTTGGACGACGATGTCGGTTAATTCGGTATCTTCGAATGACTTCACCTTCCTCGTTTTCGACAATTATTTCGTCATCCAGCTGATATGCGATTGCACGTGTGCCATCGTGCTCAGTAGAAGTTTCAATACGTTGCCTTCTGCTCTGGTCACCATAAATTTGTGGCTCTGCATTACCATTACTTTCTTTCCAAGGTTGTGACTCGCCAGTTAATGAATTTATCGTGGTTAAAACTTCTCCTTCGGAATCTTCTATAATTAGGTTTGATCCCTCTTGATAAAAATTATGTTCTGCTGGGTTGATCTGAGATTGTAGTGCTTCTTCGTTGAAGTTATTAACTAGCTCATCAGGCAACGTAGTTCCAGCCTCATAATCTGCTGCATCTCCTAACTGAATTGTGGCATCTTCAGGTCTATTCCTTCTCGGACGTCGTCTAGTCATGCGACCAGCAGCTTGAGGGGGAGGCCTGATCTCAGTCTGGGCTGCATTCTGCTTGCTTTTACCAAACAGGCGACCCAAGCCAGTTGACTCACCTTGAGTTTCAACCTTGCGGAACGATAATGACTGGCCTGTTTCCATGCGAGGCAGCCGTTGCAGCCAGGATGGGCCATTTCCGTTACCTGTCGTGTATGACATTGTAATCGCCATGGTATTTAAGCGTTTCCCAAGAGTAAATACCGCAATGGATGAGCCATGAACAATAATAGACGCAATAATCAAAAAAGTCACCACAGGCCAAATAACAGCAACAACCATGTAATTTGGAGACCCCGGACTTGGCAACTCGGCTAGTGGCGTGGGTTCATCATGCTCGAGCTCTGCTCTCGCCAGAATTGACGTAAAAATGGCACCAACTCCAATCGGGCCAAAATGACCACAAAACAATGCCTCACGCCATGTCCTAATATCGGGAATTACAGGTTTGAGCATCAACATAATCGGAATCCGTCGGAAAAGAATAATCAAAATTGCAAGAATTACAAGTTTCCAGGGCGTGATACCGAGTTGTGGCGAGTTATATAACTGCCATGGAATGATGGAGCCGAAATAAACAAAATAAGCCAAGTTAAGCAACAGATCAATAACGTTGGAAACGTGAGATTCTTCAGTCTTGTGTGTAAACCAACCATCCCAGGCAAACGCTGCCCCGGCAGCAAAAGATACCAATAGATCATCCGTGCCTAGTATAGAACCAACGCCAGTGCAAAATAAGGCAAGAACAAAATAAAATACAAGGAAAGATTCCCGATCGATTAAATTATGTTTTTCTGCAAATTTGATCAAATGTCGTCCTGAATAGCCAATAATACATCCTAATACGCAACCAAACAGGCACTCGTAAAGAACCGTGAGAGTGAACCAATGTACAAATATTTTCGACGGATTTCCAGCATATCGTATCAAGTAGAGTGATAAATCTGAAAATGTCAGCAAGTCACGGCAAGTTATAGCAGTTTAACACACCAAGAGCACGTACATGTAAATGGAAAAGCCATTCCATCGTTGGAACCTGACTCTGCAGAAAGCAAGTTTCGCAAATGACCAGGTACTCGCTTAGAAAATTTACCTTTACCGACCACAGCAGAAGCAAGAACAGGGTCGGTAGCTGTGATGCAGGCAGCGACAACAAGAGCTTCGACCCATGTTAATGATGGTATCAACTTCCATATAAAGCAAGATGAAATTAACCACCCAGCAATCATTACGGGCATCAGCAGCATAAAAACGGATACCCAATGTCGAAGCATGTATTTCTTCGGCAATTCGACAGCGACAGCGAAAATCTGTACAATAAGGACAATTCGTGACAGCTCAAGAGTAATATAGTCAACATTGCCCCATGTCCCTGGATTGAACCAGTTAAGAGCATGAGGCCCAAATATGATACCGACTATCGTTGCGACCGCTATGAAAAAGTATTGGGATTAGCTTTAGAAACGCAAAAGATTTACAAAGCACATACTGGCCTCGCCAATATAAAGCTTTTCCTTGACAAATAAAGAACATAGCGAGAATATTGTTGTAAAGCCTCCAATAATAGCATACGCTATATGTGGCTTGGTGATCTATATCGTTAGCATGCAAGAAAGGGGTGAAAGGAAAGCAATGCGGGGAGAGAATTTGGCTTCTTCACCCCGCAACAAGCGAAATGATCACCCACCCATAGCTGCTCCCAAGCCATTGTGATTGAAACGTAGACAATAAAAAAATAAAGCCGGTTTAGCTGGATGCTTATGCCTGGCTTGAAAAAAGTAATTTTTCTCTTCTATTTATTGCCAATCGGGCTGGTGGCGGTGAATTTGACCCTTTGTCGTCGTAGGGAAAACTTGGGGGCCGCATGCACTAAAACGTTTACGGTTAAGTATGCCTAACTTTTATAATTTGTACTACACTATATTAGGCAAGGTCACTATGCTCCCCGATGTGCCAAGCATACCTTTATCAAAAAAAATAATGTACTAGATAATTAATTATACAAGTTGACGGGCGTAATATACAATATTTATACATCATAAACATTTGTAGCTTTATATATATGTATATATTTTCCCATTTATTTTGTTGTTTATGAGACTATATTCGCTAAAATTTAAAATATTACAAACCGCAAACATTTTTATGATCAAAGGCTGACCTTTCCCTCAAATTTTCCTGGTTCTATCTGAGGTTCTGTGATATTTCGCTCTTTAAGCCATTTATTTACCACTTGTCGTACAACACTGGCTCGCTGGCGCTCTTTCTCATCATTCGTGTCTTTTGCTGCCTCGTCGACGTATGTCATCATTTCTGAATAAATAATTTTTTTTTGCTCATTGTCAGCATTTTTGAATGCGTATGCAGCAATTCTTTGGTTTTTTGGAAAATTCTCTGGAAATTCCGGTGCCCCATAGATGCCTCCTGGTAGAAAATCTGCAAGTTTTACTTTCCTCGATTTTTTCGATTCCGTCACAACGAATTGCGTCCCCAAATAATGGGAAACTTGCATGGCTGCTGAATATTGCGCATAGCTTGCATTCTTAGCATGACCAGACATGATAGGCACATCTAGGTTAAAACGTCTGGGCAGCAAAATTCTTACTGTAGTCTCGTAACGAAATCGAGACTGCTGGGTAGTTAGTTGTTCTGTATTAACTATTAACGGCCATCCAACTGCATCCGTCATCCAATTCAATGGCGACTTAATACCTTTGTATGTTATGCTGAGATGCCTCACTGGGGTAGTTGCCATCGGCTGGTTGTACTGAACCTTGACATCCTTCCAATACTTGACAATAAAATCGAGATGCCCGCCTTCCCTCAACCGACCAATATTATGTAAATCTATATACGCCCTGGCTGTCTTACCATGAGGTCTGCCAGCCAACACACTGGCCCATCCTTTTAGTTTACGTTGTGATTTTGTCGTTACTTGATTAGCCGTCTTAGGAATAATTTCGTTCCCATTAGCCTTGTTTGTCCCTTTTCGGATCAGCTTGTCAACCTTCCTATCTGTATTCCCCGTAATAATTGACTCCATCATGTTTGCCGATTTGAAAAGGCGCCTGTAACTTTTTTCTTTATTGCTGAACTTTGCCTGATGCCTGACACCATATCTCAGTTTCTTTTTAATTTTGTTTTCAAACATCGTATCCATATTTAGTGAATCTTTATTGGCTGATCGGGAGCTTTCAGGATCTTTGACTTTGTGGTCTTCAACTTTGTGCAACTGGTCTATTTTTTCCTTTTGTACTCGTCCTGTGATATTTTTAAAGGTTCTGTCATACACAGCGAATTTCCGCCTCGCAACTTTAGGTGAAAGCTTTATACGAGTAAGCGACTGTTTATTTGAATCTTGCCTTTGATCCTGTGAAGAATGAGACGAGTATTCATCAGTTATATATTCTGAATCTTTTTGCTCTCGATTATCAGTTTCGTTAAAAATTTTTTTCTCAAGTGACTCTTTCTGTTTAAGCCATTCCGGCGCAATATAAGTCAATTTTGAGCCTTGCATTTTATTTATTGAAGAATAGCGTTCATATTTGCTAGACGATATATTCCGCTGGCTAAGGTGAAACCAGCGCCTGCCACCCTGTAGCGAAATGAAAACCTATATAATGCCTCATTGAGCTATGCGGAGTATCAACAACCCATTCACAAAAAGCCATACCTTTCGCCATATATTTACACTCATTATTGGTAACCACAAGACACCACGCCATAGACAAAATCAAAAAACTTATTAATTGCCTTGTAAACAAAAAATACTAAACCCAAACAACAGTAAATGCTTATATAATGTATTTCTAAGCAGTTGTTAACTAACAACAAAGTTTTTATTAATTTAGGATAATCATCTTACAAAAATGCAGCGTGTAGTATATTGAATACCTCTTCTCAAAAAATTTAATATTTATTTGAAAATTGATGATATTGACTGGCCAAGATTATATTTTGATGCTAGGAAAGTGAATTGCAGATCCAATCCGTGCTGTATATATGTATACTGGACAACTTATTCTCAAACTCGTTGCATTATACAAAAATTATAGGTTAACACAGGCGATTATATATTCCGGTATTCGAGTATATCCAATAATTTAAGAGCTTACCAATACTAGTGATAAAAGGCAGTTATAGGGAGGTATAGAGGGCTTCACAAACAAGGCTGGGGCATAACGCCAAACAACCAGAACGACCACGGCAGACTTTTATGATATTTATCTACATCTACCCATTTCAGTAACTTTTTTTCGATTTTTCTTTGTAACCTGCATATTGCACGGCTTATAGTTCATAATTTACCGCCGTGGATAGTTCATACCTCCAACGGCATAATATCATTGCAACGTGTGTAATCTGAAGACAATCAGATTTTAAAATGCTCATCAAATTAAACGGAGATTGCAATATTTTAGCACAAGCCGCTTTTATTCTCTATTTCTTTTTGATCAACTAAAAAAGATATAGGAAAACCGTAGAGTTGGTTCCATTGATATATTTATCAATTGCAAGATAATGTGGGTCATAATCACGGTGTATACAACGATATTCAAGTATATATGTTAGGTGAGCTCGGCGTTCTTATCTATGAAATCTTTCATAATCGCAACTTGTAGCTTTAAAAGAAAATCTTTATGTTGCTACAAAATTTACCCATTATACCAGAGAAGTTGAGATATTTTTTTTTAAGTTTTTAGCAATTACGCAGATAACCCAAGACAAATTCCAAAATACAGGACCAGCGACATCATACATATAAATGAAAATAGTAGTAACTATATAATTGTTGGTGCCAATGAATGGAGTTCAGTGGTCTTATTGTAGTTCAAGCAAAAGAACCATGAACTGTTCAAACGATATCGTGATAATCCCTGTACAGTTGAATGAATGGATTAGTCATATAATTCCACAGCGACTAAAAGAAAATTTACCTGTGCGGTTGACATCGTGCTTCTTAAATGATGAAGTCATACGCAAAAGAGAAATACAAGCTTGGACAAACAAATCAAAAGATATGGAGCCGGTTCTCCGTCGGTCGTAATGCCGAAATAAAAACTCGGAAAATTCTGTAGTTAATCGATAGCCAAATGCTATTTATTATTAGCATTTCAAATCGACGTTAATACGAGCATATTCTTACCGTCCAACGCCAGGCGAAACTCATGAAGAGATATAGAACCACTCTGATCCAGGTCAAATTCATTGAACCTGTCCAACCACTGTCCAAGGTATTCCCACAGGTTTTTAAATTCTTCAAAATTAATTGTACCTGACCCATTTCTATCAAACATTCGAATCATCAGCTGCACAGTGGCAGGGTCAAAATGGGTCCGGTCAAAGTTAACGAGCGCGTGGCGTAGTTCACGCTCAGACAAAGCACCATTACTGTTCGTGTCGACCGTCCTAAAAATCTGATATAATGGATCCACAGGAGATACCTGAGGAACCGGTGGTGCAGCTACCAGACGCCCAGGGCCAGACTGCCTTCTTGGCGGTTGAAGTTGTTGCTGTTGCTGTTGTTGCTGTTGTTGTTGTTGTTGCTGTTGTTGTTGTTGGTACTGCTGAGGCTGTAGCAGAGTCTGTTGTGATGGTATCTGCTGAAACCCCTGCTGATACTGATGATGCGAGCTCATTTGAGGGCTGGAAGCTTGTAAGGATGATGTTCTATGTATCTGAGCACTGGCCAGTCGATGTTGTTTCTGAGGTTGCTGGTGTTGAGATTGCAGTCTTGGTTGATTTTGTTGTGCATACTCTGCCGGCGTTGGCATAGCCTATTTAACACGTTAACCAACTTATTCCGAACCCCGACATTGAATTCTGAATGCTGAAAAAAAAATGCTATAATAATAATTCTCACCGGAAGACTATCGTTTCGACTTGACATTTGAAAACGTCCGTAATATTATAAAGAAGCAATTCGACTGAAGTACATTCTCCCATGGCGTCACCCAATAATTAATTTAAAATATAAACTTTCACTGGTTCATCAACGTTAACTAGTTACAGTTATTGTTATAGTTAACTAAGATATTAGTTCTATATTAACATGCTACAATTCATGCATACAATACAGTATTGTAATTCTCACACAATTTACACAATTTCACTTGCATAATACCTCTTGACAAAAAATCGACAAAAAAATATATAATACATAGTATATCGGGTGAACTGCTACAATGCTCAGAGCCGACTAACAATGGCTAATTATGGTTTATAAACTAATTAATAGATGTCAAGGTATGTATATTTGCCATGCACCAATAAGTAGACTGTTGTTTATTAAAATAATTAAGTTTAGCCTATATTGTGGTGGTCGACGTTGAAGAAATGGAATGCCTGCATAGAAACTTGCTCTCTTTGATATTTATAAAGAATAATACTTAATGTAGTTACCACTTCTAGCTAATGATTATGCGCACTCATTAATTCAGCAGTACTTGTCTTGACCCTGTGGCTCTAGTTCCGTTTAGACTGGGGTCTTCTCTACAGGTCCCCTGGTTAGATAATTCAGAGTAGGGAGTCGAGATCGGCCACGAGTTCTATACCTACTAAAATAAAAGAATATTGTTATTTCGAATTATCATTTTTCTTAGATGCGCCGATATACATTCGTCCGGTTGACATCACACAATGAAAAACAAGCGACAGTTGATGTTGCCATGGAAACATTGCAAAATTGGCTGGAACCAAAAAAATAAACACGCCAAATGTTTACAAAAACCGCGCGACCGCGCACTTCTTTCCGTCTTTCTTTTCCGCTCATTGTTCATATACTTATTCACTTCAAGAGTCTCAAGCTAAAAAAAAATGTTTAAACAAGCAGATTCTCAAAGTGATGCGCTGCTCAAGGCTGTCAGGGAGTATTACAAAATATTCCCTGACTGGTTAAGACCAGTTTTGTTGTTGACCCTTGCACAGTTCGAACTCTGGGGGTTTGTAATGTTCGGACATGCAGGTTTAGAAGGATGGCTTTATTTTATTTTTAAATTTTACACTTCTGGTTTAACCACGTTTTTTCAACGTCGGCGTTTTTTGGCCGTTTTGTTCGGTGTTTTGCTGGTGCTGCTCGTACAGAACGTTACCGGCGCGGTCGCGACGGCCACGTACATGCAGGCAGGGCGTGCAGTTGCTCAGTTGCTCAAAATACTTTGGAACTGGCTAAATGCGCGATGTACTGTTTGAATGAGGTTGGCAAAATAGCCATTTCACTGTTCATCGCGTATGTTGTCAAAGCCCCGGTTGCGCAAATGACCACGACGGGATGGCAAGTAGTGACGGCGACAACGACCGGTCCGATAAGGCCTGTGCCTGCGTTTTATGCATTTTCGATGACAAGGTCGACGAAGATAACCGGCAATGATGAACCGCGGGTTACAGAGACGGGATTGCAGGTGTATGGGTACTGTCCTGACATTACCACGGCTAACGGTCGTGTACTATGACATGCCAAGATGCCCAGCAACTTGCGACGTGCGCACAACGGATCTTATTGTTTTGACAGAAACCGGTCGTTCGAAAGAAACTGGACTTTCGGTGATTGTGATTTCGATGCGCATGATTCCGGGCCCGCATTGGGCGCCGCAAATGACGTTTACCGTTTCTCCCGTTGCTTGAAGAATCATCACGTCGGCTCTGCCACTGCCATCGCCACTGCCGAGGCCGATGCTGATGCCGATGAAATTGCCGGTGCATGTTGTTGTGTACAAAGGTTTCAGAAATACGCCATCAGCAACGGTGCAATGTTTACACGTGGCGTTGTTAAACATGGTTTTGGACATGGACTGGCAATTTGTGCTTTCCTTGGCCAGACGCATGCATCCACTAGGCCGCCAGCGCGGTGGTTGAAAAGAAAAGCTGAAATATACCTGATTATCATTTTGGCCTGTTTAATTAAGGCAAAAAGTTTGAGGATCGACAACAATGACAATGACAATGACAGAAATGACAACAGAGATGTGACAATGAAAGAACCGATCCAGTGACCCCCCGCACTGAAGACGTTTATGAAGTACCGTCATAGTCAACCATCAAAAACGCAAGTTGCACAGCTAATTAATTGTCAAACAAATTTTCAGACATTAGCAAACAGCAAGTCAACAGTTAAGCTGGTTTATGTTTTTTTTCTTTTCTTCAACTTCAGACATCATTAATTCCATATATTAATACCACGCAACCCAAAATTTTAAAATTTCAAAAAAATCAGAAAAAAAACTTTACAAAAAAATATTTACTTTTTTAATATCTCATGTTTCACGTTTCACGTTTAATATTTAATTATCAAAAACCGTACGAAAAAAATAAAGTACAAAACCAGAAACCTCACAAAAAAAAATCTTTTTATTTTTCAATTGAAAAATGCCTAATTTTTTAAAAAAAAAATATAAAATAAAAAACCAAAGAAAAAAAAGAACTTGATTTCTGTGCACTTGTTTAATATTTTTTTAATTGTTGAGAACAAATTGTATATTTTATTTTTATGAACATACAAGGCAAGTACTGGATGTTTTTCACGTTTGTTTTTTGACTTGCAGTCGAACTGGATATATTTTAATGCAAATAAATTAAATTTCATTATTGAAGCTGTTGAACGCACTTATGCCGAAGACAGGCAGAATTTTGAGGGTCGGGACAGCTCATGTCCGACTGAATAAAGTAAAATAAAATACAGGCAATAGTAAGTTATATATATCTGTACGAATATAATTGACGCAAATATATATTACAGATTGACGTAAGTGTATATTGTACAAAAATATCAATTTATCAGTAAATTTTGAATTAAAAATTGAAATTTCTCTCACTGGTGATAACAAATTTATAGATGCTCAAAATTAGCAGAAAGTAAGGTAACTTTTTTCCAAAAACGTGTCAATTTTGGAAAAAAAATTGGTTCCTTAAAAGAAATGACGTGTTGCAAAATTTTTAAAGATATTTCATCATTCTTAAAGAATTATCTCATTCCATAGCTCGAATTGTAAAAAAAAAAAGGAAGTTGTTAAACTGTGACTCACCCTATACACATTTGATGGCCTAAAAATAATAATGACAAGACACTCTGATTTTAGATTATATACATCGACGCGTGAAATAAACATGCTAAGCATGGTAGTCAGTCATAAACAATAAAGTTTTGAAAAGGCACTTAAAGAACTATAAAAAATCGCTGATTTTATGCTTGAAGACCCTAACTTTCTTCTTCATTCTGTAAAAAATGAAGTACTGTAATCAGATAACTTCTCTGTTTATGTCATCAAGGGAACATGTTTAAGCACACTTGTTGTACTTTGAAAATCTGGCGACTGTTGTAAAGGCTGAACAAAAATCAATTGTCTGGCTGCTCGTATTGCGAGCTGTGTTTATCAATATTTCAACCGTATCTGGGGTCATCGACTATAGACACGTGCCTTTAATTCAACAAAAATTCTTTAAATAAATTCCAGCAAGCAAAGCAGAACAGATATTGTGACACATAGAATATTGGTATTTTAGAGATTTAAAATATCAAAAGAGTAGGGAACAGGAAAAATAAAACTCGATCCTAAGTCATAATGATTTCTAAAGCCAAATATGCTGCAAAAAAAAAAAAAAAATTGAACAGAAACTCCAAAAAATTTCAACTATACGATATAATAAACAGCTTGACCCGACTTAACATCGAGAATGTGCGGAATCTTTAGTCACAGACACTGACTCAACCTAAAATCTAAATAAATGTAACATCCCTTTAGTATCAAATTATTAATTCAGTTAAACTACCTCATTATGTTTTTTTTATTAATTGCTCTTCATCTCATGGTCATCCACCGCATTTATAATAGCAATGTTCGTAGGCGGCCTGCACGTAAACAATAGTTTTCTAACTTTCAATTTTAATGGTTCCCGCTTCGCTGGTGACAGAGAAGTCCGGTTAAAGATATTTACAATGCTGCAAATGTGGAATTCAAATTTATACCGGCGATGAAATGTCATTTATTTGAGTATTTAATACCTCAACAGAAAAAAAATTTCTGTTTTTGCCATCAAATCACACCTAATGACGGTCGATAGTTATTCGCAATAATACAACGATCAGTGCTCACAATTCGCCACCACTTGGCGGAAACTTCTATACCAGGCGATTTTTTGAGTCTTTTCAAACAAATGTCTATACAATCGCGACGCCAATATTCGATGACAGACTGATCTGTAACCTCCTTGTCAGATTCAATAGCAAAAAAAAAAACAATACGGTAAATACATGAGCAAAGCTAGGCACTTCAGGTTCTTCTTTGTCATGAAGAATCTCGGTGCGAATTACATTGTTATAGTCTTTATGGGACGTCGGTTGCATCGGTAAGATCTGTATCATCAATAAAATCCGTAAAATTGGTAGTTTCGGTAACTGTAACATTAAAAAAATGGCTATTATTAAAAGTCAGATAATTAATTCTTGATATTCCAAAAAGCGGAATTTTTTCACGTCCTGTGCAGCGACATCTTAAAATGAAAGGATGTTATAAAGCGGCTAGTCATTATGATTTAAAACACAAAAAATCGTCAACGAAATCGAATAACGTGACACATCGTATTTTGATAAGGCAACTTGTTAGTCAGGCTGTGATGAAAAGCTTATAAAGCGGGAATCCATCTTTTTTCGGTACTGAGAACTGCTGCTGTAAAAATGAGGTGTTGGATTGGGTGGAAATCCCGCTTGCTAGTATATAACATATTGTGCGTATGGGTGAGTGGGAACATTGTTAATGATAATCTGTATAAAAACATATAATCTGTATAAAAACATAAATTGTAATGAAAAGAAGGACAACAAGAAACAAGTAATAACAATGTTAAAAGACAAGATAGAAAAATATTTTTACTTAACAGACTTCTCCGTGACTTCGTTCTCAATATTATCAGTATTTTCGTCATTGTTCTCATTGATAGTTTTCTCAAATTGCGCGACCGCGTTTTCCTGTTCAAGCCTACGTCTCAGATTTCTCCGTTTGCGATAACGCGGGCCAAACACTAACTCGGCAAGTAACACGGGAAATCCAAGAACACACACACCGGCGAGTAAGGTGTAAGTCCATCCGATCCCAATGTGCCTGCGCACGATCTCAATAACGGAAGTGGAAGCAGCACCAAGAAAGCAGCGCACGATATTAATCATTGAGTTCACACCGGCGGACTGAGATGGATACAAGTCTGTAACAAGAACTTGGACTATAGCAAAAACGGCCATGATGCCGGTACCAACAAAAAACAGCATCACAAGCGGGACTGCTAAAGATACTGATTCGCGAAATGTCCAACCAAACGCAACCAGGGATACCGTGTACGGTAACAAAAATAAAGGCATGCGCTGAAGCCGAACCCACTCAAGCGGGAAATCTTCGTTTTCATCTGGCCCGTAACCAAGCTTTGACACGGTAGCCCGAAAATCTCTATCGAGAAGCTTACCGGCTGAAATAGAGCCAAAGGCGCTGCCTGCTCCGAGTGGGATGTAGCAAAGGCCGACTTTAAGAGTGTCAAGGTTATAAATCTGGGCAAAACTCGCCGAAGCACCAACCGTAACGCCGGCAAACACAGCGTAGAAAATCCCGATAGTAAACAATATCAAAAAAATATCTGGTTCTAGAATTAATTTGAGCAACTTAAGCGGGTTAATGATGGGTCGGCGTGGCGCAAGCGTAGACCTTTCTTCCGGCAGATTTGCAGCAGCATTAAAGCTAGGAAAAAAAAATTCAAGAATTGGTTTGTAGTACCAGGATGGCGGCCGGACGGTGCCGTTACCCACGATACTGCGACCCGTTTCAGGAATGTAGAGCAATAAGCCAACATAATCAACGACGCTGATTGTAAACAAAAACAAAAACACCGTACGCCAACCGTATGCCGAAATTGACAGCACACCGCAAAGAATCGGCGCGATGGCAGGTGCAACCATGGTAATGGACGTGATGAGACCGATATAAGTTCCCCTACGAGAGGGTTCAACACAGTCAGCCACTGTTGCAGCAGATAGTGACATGCACGCAGATGATCCGATGGCCTGTAACATGCGCAGCACCATCAGTCCGCCATAGGTGTTATTAAAAGCCATGATTAAGTTGGCGAGTACAAATATGAAAAAACTTAAAATGAAAACTGGTCTGCGACCGATGCTATCTGCAAATGAAGACCTACATTCTAGGCTTAGCCAAGATATTTAAAAAAATTAAAAGTCAAGCTACAATAAAACTTACCACACCATGGGAGTGATGCCTTGAAAAATCATGTACACTGTGACGGTAAGATTGACGAGCTCGAGCGAAACATGCATGTCGCGAGACACGTCGCTGATTGTTGGGTAGTAGACACTGATAGAGAAAGCTGACATGAATCCAGACAAGCCAACAACGGCAACGATGCCTTGCAGCCGGGACCCGTTGTATATCGAATACGGCGGGTCAGGCCTGAGAGGCGGCGCATCTTTGTGGTATTCGAGGTCGTAGTTGTCAAGGTCGTCATTGTCGATGGCATCGACCGCATCGACGGAGACTATCGAGTCTGGCATTTGCAATTAATATTCTATTCCGTATCAACATTTTCCGGGTGAATATGTATAATAAATAATTACTACGCGCAGTTCTTTTTTTTTTTTTTTTTCATTACACATTGGACGTTCGGTATGGCCAAACTTTTAAAGAGAATTGCGTGGTCGAGCACAGACTACAAAAATTCGCGCGAGAATCGGAGAAGCCGATAATGCAGGGTGTACAAAACACGTATGTAATACTAAGCTGTATATATCTAACAGCTTGGAAAAATTAAGATTATTATATATATATTTATTATATATTTATATATATATATACAAGTACGTAAAAGTACTCAAGGGTTAAAGAGAGAAAAATCAAACTGATCCGTCGCCGAGTCGAAAATACTTTGCCATTCTGCCCAGTCGACGGCGAATGGACCAAAATTGGTATTGTCGTCATTTTCGTCGTAGTCACCATCATTATTGTTGTTGCTGGTGCTATTGCTACCAATCCCACTGCTGCTACGATCGGGGTCGCTATCATCTGAGCATGATGATGGGGTTTCCGCAATTTCGGGTTTGAGAAATTCATAAACTATTGGTGGCAGGCCGTATTGAAGTTTTTTCCATGCCTTCGCAAATAACTGGCGCAGACCTAACCAGACTATGCGGTCAGAGATAGCGAACGGAGACGACAATAGGCTAGATATTAGTAGCATCATTTGATTCCAACATGACCGAGCATGGTCGTCACCAATTGTTGCCGCAGCGACCGAAGAAGTCAGGAACGACACGGCGAAGAGGAAACCGTCGAGCGGTACGTGAATGTGGGTGTGCCATCCAAACCTGTCCATATCCCGGTTTTGCAGTAATATGTTTGAATACTTGATTACTGCTATGGCGCAGTCAAAGCATTTTTGCATACTGGCCGTATTGGACTTAGTATTTGGCGCGAAAGGATGCATAGCAACAAAGCGCATTTTAGCAAAAATGATCTTGGCCACGTAGAATGTAAAATACTGTAGAGGCACGGACATGTCGACAAGTATTAATATTTGATCATTCACGTCGGCTTCAAATTCATCAACTTTTGCCAGTGATACATGGTGCCAAACGTCGTCGATGCCTGCCATGTTCACGTCGGTAACGGAAGCAGTGCGGAGCAGATTTTGAATTCGCATGAGAAACGCTACCACTTTAGCCCGCAATAGACAGAAGCAGACGTCGGTAATGCGTGAAATTTGTGTTGGTATCAAGGTCATGCCGGGGAATAACTCAACGTCGGTCACGTTCATGGGCAACTGATCCACGTTGCCAGTTATAAGCGGAAACGTGGACGTACCGCATGATTTCGCCGCAGATGTGTCAAGAAGCAGTAATTGCAACCATAGCCGGTTTCGCATCTCAGAGTCAAAAATAGATGTTGAAATAGTCGTTGATTCTGGTCGGCGGTTGACGCCAAGCCTGTGGGCTATCCGCACGGCCGTTCCAGTTAAGAGCCAAAACGTGGACGAGTCGCACACGGCTCTGATGGCGAATAAGTAGTGGGTCAACGCGCGGAGTACGTCCAAATCGGACGATCGTGTAAAACCGCAAGCGGACAGCGACGAAGCAGTGGCAGTCCGGAATCGAGCCAGCAAATCCTGTTTTGGCTCGGCTAGGACCGAGCGGCATTGAAGGTCTGTGATAGACCCCACAGCGACTGCATACATGCTAAAAAGTATTGCATGAATCTTGTTCGACAACGGAAGGGCCTTTAGCTTGTCCGGTGTGGCAGCATAGGTGAGCAGCTGTTTCTGAAACGAAGGCACATGATGGATCTTGATCATCGGGTCGACGTTATCGACGTAGTATTGCCACAAGGTAAGCATATGTATCGGAGACGGATGTTCCGATGGTAAACTTAAGGTTGAAGATTTGGTCGTTGGTGTCATAACCGGATTTGCCAGACAAAGCAGCAAGTTCGCATCTCGAACTGCATTCGATGTATCGCTGACGACCGGACCTGTGTCGGCGAGAATCTCATCCGCTGGTAGGTCTTTAGAAAGCGCAGCCCAAATATAGCTATCAATGAAACGCGAGCGATGAGACCCAGTCTCATCGTGCGCGTCTAATGTTATAAACCTGCTGGTAGGCAGGTAGTGTTCATTTTGGATATTGTCCTTGTCGGGCCGAAGCTGATTATGACCGCCGCGGCGACGGCGGCGTGGCGGTGGCGGCTTCACGTACTCGCAGGTGAGGGCGCCAACTGACTTGATACATGTCGAGCAGGACGGGATAATCTTGTCGCATTTTACCTTGCGACGTCTGCATTCGGTGCACGAAAACCTGGACGACATTACTCACGGCATTTATTGATACTAATATTTATTGGTTTCAATGAATCAAAAACAAACTTTGTAGTTCGGGCGCGAACGTTCGGGCCCGGAGTGCGGCTGACTCTCGCTAAAAAATTATGACGCTCGTTGCCTAGATAGACAGACTTGAAGTCATTTTTCTCCGTTCTCCTTTGAGCACATCTAATCGTATTCAGTTAGACTGTAACAATTGAAGACTTTACATGTTGGCATTATATGCTGGAATCTGATTGGGATACTATCGATTATAGTGCGGGTTTCATTTTTAAGCCGCTATTCGAAATCCCTGATGAAATCAAAGAATATTCAGCCGTGTTCAATGAGAACAGCAGACGCAAGGTCGGAAATTTAATTAGATGATCGCTGTTTATCCAATTTGCCGTTGAAGTTTTCATATTTGTTTAACCAAAGATTGACTCCAGTACTTTTATTTGCCCGCTAAAGCTAGTAACTCGTTGAGTGGACGTCGAAGAAGATGACTATTACGATTTTTCCGGAGGTACTCTGGTCTATAATTCAGATGAGATGTCAATAATCGAATTTCTAGATTTCATGGACCGGTTTATTGCAACTCTTGAAAGAAAGGGACTGGAATTTGTCGACCAACTGATATTCCTCTTATACTTTAATTTTTTAATTTTTTTTTCTACACCAAAGAGTATGCAATAATTGTCGTCTCTCTACATGCTAAGCTCTCATATCCCTCCAACATGTATCAGCTGTTCAAAGAGAAAATTTGTCTTAAGAAAAGGTCAAGAATAGATCCTTCGAAGCGAAAGGAAGATTAGTTGCTGCGACAGATGCAAATTTGGTTACGACCTCTTCAACCCCGGCGGTCACAAAGATAAACAGCACTGCTTTTTCTGCAAAGAGAGAGGTAATATACAGCTTAGGTTTTCGATGCAGTACTCCCCGACAGTAAGAAATGTAAGGGAAGAGGGATGCAAGAAAGGACTTGGAAGACAAGGTGCAAAAGTAAACATGACACAAGCTCTAGTCCCCTACGCTGAAACAAGAGTTGACGGTTATTAGTTGGTTTGCGGAGCACGTCTCCTAACTTTTGTTTCAGCGTAGGGGACTAGAGCCTGCATTATGTAACGCCACCATGATTGGATTGTGTATAGTGATGCCACATATCGGAATGAAAATATGCATGTTTTCAAATATTGCTGATACCAAGTGGTTTATCGTATTTCACAAGCCAATGGTGTGTTTACATCAAGCTGTTTGATCGGTGATGTTATTTTGAAATTAAAACCTTCGGATGAGTAGTCAATGTTAGAAGCAACCGATTATCTGAATTTAAGACGAGGTACGGGCAGTTTGAATATTCGGTAATGCCGTTTGGGTTGGTGAATGCGCCCGCCACCTTTCAGGCACTAATGAATGAAGTCTTGCACGAATTTTTGGATGTTTGTGCCATAGTCTATTTGGATGACATTTTGGTTTATTCGGAGACGAAAGAGGAACATACCGGCCAAGTGCGCGCGATTTTGCAGCGCTTAATGGACAGCAGCTTATTTTTCAAAGGCGAAAAGAGTGAGTTTCATGTGACCCGCACTGGTTTTTTGGGTTTTACATTATCGGAAATTGGAGTTGCCATGAACGACGACAAGGTAGAAGCAATTAAGAACTGGCAACCACCAATCACAAAGAAGGGAGTTCAACGCTTTCTTGGCTTTGCGAATTTCTATCGTCAATTTATTCCAAATTATTCAGAGACTTCACAAGTGCTAACAAAGGTGACGAAGAAGGACAAGAATTTCAGATGGGATGAAGAAATTTGGCGCCCGTTTGAAACCTTAAAAGAAAAATTTTGCACTGCACCAATTCTACGTCATTTCGACGCAAGTCTGGAGACGATAATTCAAACAGATGCTTCAAACGTCGCGATTGGAGCCATCATCAGTCAAAGGGACCCGATAGATGAGTTCTACCATCCGGTCGCATTTTACAGTCGATCACTCATACCTGCGGAGAGAAACTACCATGTGCATGACCAGGAGTTACTGGCCAGCATTGAAGCCATGCGCCAATGGCGTCACTACATTTTGAGTACACATTCATTAGTACAAGTGTTTACTGATCACAAGAATCTCGAGTATTTTGTCAAGAAACAACGGTCGAGTGGTCGACAGCTCAGATGGTCAGAGGAATTAGGGGAGTATCCGTTTAAGATGATCTATCGCAAGAGCAAGAGCAATGTGCGTGCGGATGCTTTATCGCGCATGCAGGATTCAGTTGAGTTGACACAACAAACAGAGACTGTGTTAGTGTCCCAGGAGTATGAGGTTCTAAATGTCATGCAAACTACTCTAAAGCGACTGGATGTTTCCGGCGATGCAGAATTAAGACAACAGATTCATGCTGCTGTTGAGTCTAATCCGGCTGCAATGGAATTGCGCCATTATTTAGAGGGGTCAACTGCGGCACTGCCGGCTGAATTTAAAGGATCAATTTGGCAATTTTTATTAAATAATGGTCTTATTCATTTCCAGGATCATATGTTCATTCCTGATGACCTTCAACTGCAAACAGATCTACTTGCTACTCATCATGATGACCAACTAGCAGGTCATCCAGGTCAGTCACGCACACTTGAATTACTACGACAACATTATTATTGGCCTGGTATGAAGAAGTTTGTTAGTCGATATGTACGGAGTTGTGCTGATGTCAGCGAACAAAGATTCCACGTCAGGTCCCAGTGGGCTTGTTGCAGCCATTAGACGTACCGCAGCGTCCATGGGCATCATTATCGATGGATTTCATTACAGACTTGCCACTGTCCGGGGGATACGATGCTATATTAGTGGTGGTGGATCGACTAACAAAGATGGCGCACTTTATTCCGACAAAGAAGACTGTCAATGCTGAACAACTCGCTGATATATTTGTTGCTCGCATATTTTCATTGCATGGTGTACCTACAGACATAGTATCAGACCGTGGATCGGTATTTCTATCTCGCTTTTGGAAGGCGTTTACTGCGAGTCTAAGTATCAAGGGTAAACATTCGACCGCTTTTCACTCACAAACAGATGGACAAACAGAACGAGTGAATCAATCACTTGAGCAATTTATTCGAATTTATACCTCTCGTCAACAGGATGATTGGACTGACCTCTTACCTATTGCGGAGTTCACATATAATAATACATTAAATTCGACAATTAATCAGACACCCTTCTTTGCGAATTATGGTCACCATCCGATTATGCATTGTTATGTGCCAGCAGATACGGGTTTGTTAACCATGGGTGCCGACCGACTGCAGCATTTAAGCAAGGTGATTACGGATGTTCAATCTTCTATGCGCATAGCACAACAAGATTACAAGCGGTATTTTGATCGACGACATAGAGACCATACATTTAAGATAGGAGACCAAGTATTACTCAATCGCCGGAACTTGAAAACTAAACGTCCGACAGCCAAGTTTGATGACAGATTCATCGGACCTTTCATGATTATAAAACAGGTGGGAAATGCTGCATTTGAATTAGACTTACCTGCAACAATGCGAATTCACCCTGTTTTTCATGTGAATCTGTTACAGCCCTATGTGCCCTCGGATCTACCTCGCCGTTCCCTTCCGCCACCTCGGCCAGTTTTGATCGACAATGAGGAGGAGTATATTGTTGATGAGATTAAGAATGTGCGTCGCCGGCAAGGCCAAGTTGAGTATTTAGTGTCATGGTTAGGTTACGCGGATGAGACATGGGAACCGTTATCTCATCTTCAGAATGCACCCCTTCGCGTGGCTGAATTTTATCGTCGCTTTCCAAATCGCCTCAGATGTAAGAACAACCGATTATTAGGGCCTTTAACTAATAATCTTGAGAATATATTAATAACAATCAATATCAACATAACAACCACTATACCTTGAGAATATTCAATTAAGATCCTTAGTCCTTTCTCGTAGCCGTGATGATGGGTAGTGTTTCATACCTCTGGCTATTCCCCTCTCTTTATAGAATATTCTCAAGTCCTATTTCCGTTCCTGATAGTCACAAGCGCTATCTCCTATCACCGCCCGCCGACGACGACTTGCCGACAATCGGACATCCCGACAGAATAACCGAAGTTGAGATTATGACACTCCATCTCCTGCTCCCACAACTCTCCAAATCCTACTCCATTATTGTGTAGATGCTGTATCCACATTTCTTGACTTTCTTCATGAGAGGTAGCTTCTCCTTTTTTAATTCGCCGACTTGGAGCCTAGGTGTGTATTAAAAATTAACTTTGCTGTTGCCTTAAGACCTTGATTGGTCCAAAGCAGGTGTTTGATAGTCGGTGGTTCTGTAAAATTGGTCTCAGCAAATACATTGTTTCGTGCTTCTGCAAGCAGAGGGCACTCCAGTAAATGTACTGAGGATCACAAACAAGGTAAAATGGACATTAAAACCATTTTTGACTATATTAGAACCGTGCCGAATATGGTTTTTGAATCAGGAAAGCCAACCAAAGCCAAATATGGTACGGTCTTCAATGTCAGCAATAAAACGAAACCTGAAGAGGAAAGAAAATTTAAAAGATTCACTAAGCGCAAACCGGATCCATGCAAAAAATGTGGCCCAATAACACACTTTACCAACCAGCATGATAAAAAGATCTTAGGTGAACTAGAATCGGGACTACTGGCTAGTGACACGGCGTTTATCACATCCACCACGGAAAAGGGGATAACGATCATTGATTCCGGTGCTAGTGCACATGTCTGGTCAGAAAAATCTGAGGTAGAAAATTTTCGAAAGGTGAAAAACATCTCGTTGTTTGGTCTAGGTGGTACGACAAATGTGATTTGCGTAGGCGTTGTGCCAATCTCAGTTACAAACAATAAAAGAGATAGGAGTTTTAGAATCACTCTGAGAAATGTCAGAATAGTACCAACTATTGGTATGAATTTAATTTCTCCGAAATGTCTAAAAAAGAATAACAACTATGATATCTGGACGAAAACAGAAGAAGATTTTGCAGTTTTAGCTAAGGATAGTAGACCGTTATGTCTTATTATTATTATTCCTTATTTTAAGTACACATGAAACTATTCAATTATGGTGTACTGTGTGGTTGGTACAGTTGGTACATCAATCTTAAAACCAGCTGTGCCCATTTGGGTAATGAATGAGATGAGGAAACCTTCCATGAAGGCGAAAACCCATATCCACAGTAGACAAAACAAAATATTACAGTCCTCACAATAAAACCACAAGTTGAATGTTGATTTGGCTGACCTTTCTCTTAATACTTTTCATCTCCTCTTCTTCTTCCTCTTCTTTAATCATGTCTCTCAGAGCAATAATGGCACGCTCTTCAAGAAAGCTAGTAGATGCTGATTCTCCGTGGTCTTTAAGCCGAAGCCATACATGTTCTTTTTGCTCGAATTTGTTCCTAATAGTTTGGTCAAATATTTCCCAATTGGTAGATAAATAATTATACTTCCCTTCCTTATTATGGTTAATACTGGTGTCTGAATGTTGCTGCCGCTCACCTATTAGTTCTATGCAGATCATTTCATGGTCTGATCCAGAGCTTTCATCTTCAATAATGGTCTAGTTGCTAATTGACTTTGCTAAATTTGATGTGGCAAAAGCAAGATCTAGGACTGATGATATGCTATTTGGCCGGTGAAATGTGTATTGATCTGGGACATTTAGCAGTTTAAATGGATATGCCTTTCCTCATCTCTCTGTGAATTCCACCAGTGACAGTGAGCATTAAAGTCTCAGACCATAATGCATTTTTCGCCTGGGTTAATCTGGCGTAGTGTGCGTTCTGTTGTGTATAAATTCTGGTTTCTGTGACGCTCATTATATATTAAATAGCAAAAATACTGGAATAAGTGGTGTTGTGATTTGAAGAATTTGGAGATAGGGATCGTTGCATAGGTCTTCCCTGGCAATAGCTTCTATATTTCTGTTAGTGGCAATATAAGTCATTGTTCTGATCATGGTTTTGTCAGAAGTAAAAGATGTTACTTCTCTATATGATGGATGGGAAATAGTATTTCCAGTGTTGCCGATGTACGGCTCTTGTATTATCACAATATCATATCCACCTGATACTGCTGTTTCCCAAGACTGACACCATGACATGCTGTGAGCTCTTCAACAGCAATCATGCGAACTCCGTGTTGACCCGCGCATCTTGTCCGCTTCACGTGCCGGGGGCAACACTATTATTGTCTTGTGTTTTACCAGCGCTACTGACTATTTCCGCTGCAGTTTGGGCGGTATTATTATTGACTATCAACGCCACCGGATGGCCCAGTTCAACCCGGTGAGACCTAAGACCCGATCATCCAAACCATCGAAGGGCTCCGCCCATGCTACTGACTCCTC